>NW_026921319.1:0-18741 GCF_032062105.1 Saccostrea cuccullata
ATATCACTTGATTTGTGCACATCTTCGAACCGATGCAGTGATCTTATTACCAGGTATGGGTACGTTTACAGCGTTCGACGCGTTTTCTCGACATGCATCAAAGTCTGCATAAAACATGCAAATCAAAGACGCTGATTGTTTTGTTCCATTCAAATGATAATAATTTCAAAGTGTGTTTACGGGTTTTAGTGCATTTTATTTCATGTTTATTCTGCATAAATTGGCGCAGTGTAAAAATGCGTACTCGTGCAACTAAATCTTTCTTTCAAACTTGCATTTTCTTTCTTTTTTATAACATTTGATTCAAATCTTTAATTATTCAGAAATATGATTATTATGTTGTGTGGTTTGAAATGTCTTGATCAACCCATATGTTTTCAAATGTTTTACCATCGGAGATGTGCACAAGTCGATAGCCAAGCCAAAAAATCATTCAAGTGTAACGAGGGTATTGGGGTATATATCGTTACAATAAGACAAGGTATCTGAAAGAAATATGGCGGAATACGGCTAAAGTTGGTATGAAACAAGTCGTACATAGATGAACATGTTGCGTTTTTGAGAATTCATGTCAGCTTTAATTATTGATATCAGTAAAGTCATTTACATGCACATATATAGTTATAGATTCTGAATCTGAACTGTAATTTTATGCAATGAGCATGATAAGCAATATAATTTCAAATGAAAATATTTGTTGAGATTTGGGGGTAAATTTATTATTGATTATGAAGGTCATTGTAAGATGGGAATGAACACAGATAGGATTAATGACAATATCATCCCTGAGTCTTCTTTGTTGACAGGAATTGATGAACAGTCAGCCTGGGAGATGCTGGATAAATATGGAACAGAAGAAAAGGTCAGTTACTTAGAGGTCAGGGAATTAGGTCAAGGACATAGTACTTGAACT
The DNA here is from genome assembly GCF_032062105.1 of Saccostrea cuccullata. Lineage (NCBI taxonomy): Eukaryota > Metazoa > Mollusca > Bivalvia > Ostreida > Ostreidae > Saccostrea > Saccostrea cuccullata. The sequence continues at coordinate 914 of NW_026921319.1, forward strand.
TTTTATAAAATTAGCAAGACAAGAAGGGCTGAATGCTAGTAAAAGTTGTCAGCCCTGCTAAAAATCTACTAGCCTGAGAAAATAAATATCTTATATTAATTTGTTTTAATCATTATGTGAATCGAACTAGGTCACCATAACTTTACTCCTGCACCTATTGGCTGAGAAACTCTCTCCTTTGGATTGTTAAATTGAGCTATCAATACTATTAGCTGATATGAGAGAGTTTTTTTCTGATACACTGTATATGGATTTCTATTATCAGAAATTTTAACACATCCAGTCGGGCATCAGTACATGTAAATGTTCTCTTTGGGCAACATTTTTTTTATATTCAGCAGTCATCCCGACATGGTTATTTCAAACACTGGTAGAAATTAAATCAAAGTACTGAAAGTACTGAAAAGCGGTTAGCATGCTTTCATGTGGAATAACAAAAAATGCATTCAGTGATGATATTAAAGTAAGCATGCATATCTTTGTCCAATGTCATCAGCGAAGAAGTAGACACACTGACTTTTGTAGTACTTAACTAAATGGAAAAACCAATAACATCCCAGACTGATGTCACAAATGTATGTTTCAAAATATCAACCTGAGATTTTTTAGCTGAAAGACAGGAAGTTCAATTTCAAAAACATTCTTCCCAATTGTCTCCATTGGTAGCGTCCAAATGTGTTCAGAACAAAAAAAAAATTGATGTTGCAAATTTAATTGTCTTTCATGCTCTATTGACTCTGAAATTAGGTAACTGTAAAGCCTACTCAAAAAGAAAATAAAACAAGTAGAGCTTTTCAAAAAAGCTTACCGTCTTTAGCAACAATTTTAAATAGTAAACAGATCTATACTTCTTTTGAATTTCTTGATTTTGTATTTCTAAATAAGCTTTTTACGGGCATTAGCCCTACCACGGTTGTCGCTCGGTCATCTCCGTAAACGTTGACTGGCCGAGAGATTTCGGCAAACCTCGGCTGATTCCCATTCACTTTTCAAACAAGAAAGGGGAAAAGAATAATAACAAATTGTAAAGCTTGCAAGCAATAACTATCAAATTTTATTTATAATGAAATTTAAGAGACCTTTTTATTTATCGCTATAAAACACTTTTATCACTATAAAACAGTAAAAACGCTATGTTATAAAGAATTAATTACTGCTGATTTTGTTCTTCGTTTTGTCATTTTTTTAAGATTGGAATTGTACGAAAAATATATCATCAGAAAGTTATCTCCCTTGCCTTGAACAGCGTTTCAACCAATGAAATAATTGAAAATTTTCTCATCATGCAATTTCTACCAATCACAAAAGAGAGGAAGTGCATAGTCCGACGACTGTAAAAAAACTTCAACTATACAATACCGTCCTCCAAGGAAGACGGTAATGATAATTCAAATTCTAAAGATTAATTTATTTGGAGTTCTGTACATTGATCTTTAGCTGGCTAGTCTGAGAAAAACGGATGGACGAGCAGAGAATTTGTAAATTAATTTAATTTCAGAGGGATGCAATTTCGTAGTCTCACTGCGGGTCTGCAGGTGTGACTTGTTATTGGGGATGCATACTTCTAAGCACCGGAACTTTCAAGGTTCCGTTTCTCATTTGAGACCGTTCATTATGTATTTTGATACAGATACTGAGTACATCTGTTTATAAATATTATGAACTATTTCTCTCACAGGAAGAAAGACAAGTAAACAAGATAATAAAGTTTTAAGAAATGTACACTATTGACTTTAAATACAATAAATGTTCGAATTAGTAAATGGTACAGGACAATAATTCAAAAAAGAGTCTTGTAAGCACGATATATATAAACGAACATATACTGAGTATTTGGCAAATATTTAAATAATGTGACGTTTATAATCGTTTGTAATGATTAAAGTGAGTACAGAATTTATCCCTGGAAACAAAGCTTTCATCATCTTTTAAATAATTTCAATTGAGAAAAAAGAAGAAGAAGACAAACGTTTCATTATAGAAGTAATCAATAACTGTACAGCTTACAGATGCAGGGTTCTCCATGAGCTGTTTTACTGTGTTACTCCCGACACAGCAAAATTTTCTACGACACAGTAACGATTAAAATTTTATGCATGCGACACATTTTGAAGGAACTCGTAAGAATATCATCCTTTCTTGAAGTTTCCCTTTTTTCTATTATTATTAGGTTCTATTTTTTTTCCTTTGCAATTCGGTAATTTGATGAAAAAAACTGACAAAAAAGTACAACAAACTTACTTTCAAAAGTGGTAATTAGTTTGATTGTATCGATGAGAATTTCCCCTGCTTTTCATAGCACGTGTTTTTACTTTAATCAATATGTATGACGAAAATATTTGTACATCGAAATAGTGATTTATTTTAAAAAGTGTGCGCATATGTTCCTATATAAGTTTAATGAAATGTAATTCAGTTGCGAATTTGATCTCGAAAATAGCGCAAAAATTTAGTGCTTCACGTAAACTCTGCAACACAGTAAATTTTCAAATGATGGAGAACACTGCAGATGTATTCAGTTTTTTCATATATAAAGCTTTCTTCATGTACTAGTATTACTTTAGTTAATAAAAGGGATGACTAAATATTTTGGCAAGGAAAATGAAACTCGATCGAGAGATTCTCCGATGTTTTGCAGTCTGTAATAACCTTCAATCCCTTAAGCCAGTAATTAACCCGTCCTTTCTGTGCCAGTAGCATAATTCGATCAAATATTTATTGTTCATGAGGGATGCCTTATAATTAATCACAGGCACCTAAATTTTTATCAGTAAGTCTCTAAATTAGCCAAAAATCGAAACATTCTACCCCTCTATGTACAGTTTAGATACACAAGATGTGCAACGCCATTTTGACCCCCTGTTCAATTCAGGCTTCAATTTAACACATAAATCGGATATGCCTACTGGTTTCCGTCTAGCATTGGGTTCAAATATGATATTTCTCGCTATATATTTCTTCCTTAAAGCTGAACACGACTCGTAAATAGGCATACGCCATTTTTGATAGCATTATCTACGATACATCAATACTAGGGTATACTCGTCGCTTTCGTTACACCTGACTGCTTTATTGTCACAGGTATCGGCGTGGAATGGCGACCCATGTTCGTGCTGGTTATTTTGCATTACCTTTGTTTATATTTTATTGCAGTTACTTTTGTCTATGCTGTTTGTATACTGCTCTGACTTATACAGCTATAATTTTAAATTTATTTGGTATCTTACTTTCCTGCATTAGACGAAGTATAACGATATTATTCTGGCTACCAAGTCCTGTATAGCATACGTCCGTCTACACCGGTGTCGACTGATTAAACTGAACAGTCTCTAATTCCTGCCCTATTTATATGGGTCTGCAGGGTAGCGAGTCTCGGGAACTAAAATGGCGGATACATTTCTTTTACGAATCGTGTTCAGCTTTAAGTTTTAATTCAACGCGTTGATAATGTTATCAGCTAAACTTCATGCTGACTTCAAATTTCGTCACAGGGCCCGATCGCCATCAGCTTACGTCATGGAAATTTAATCTCAACACCAAATGCTCCTATACATAAAATTTTAAAACACAACAATGAATTTATTTCATTGACAAACAAAATCAGATAAAAATTAAAAACCGAAAGATTATGTTGTTTTGATAGTCTTGATATCATTTAACATATGTTATATGTGTTAGAAACAAATCATTGGTAGAGGCTTTGTTGAAGTTTCTGTTGTCGATAGGTAGCGCCTTATGGAGTATTCCGGTTGCCGACACATGCCATATAGCGGCTAGCGAAGCTAACCGCTTAAAAATGAGAGTATTAAAGCAATGTTCTTGGTACATGTATCAGTGAATAAAATGATACGTTTACATACAAAATAGGCCCTGCAGCATTCTTTACTCTACTAAGAAGTTTGTATTCATTTTGTTTTCTGTACAAAATTTGTAATAAACCCAGCAACTATATGATGCAATTAGTAAATGTATCACAATTTATTATTTTTATCATATTAACAGTGATTTGAGTTAATTCATAGGAATAGTCTGATAAAGTATTGGCAAATAAACCATTTCAGCTGAAAAAAGACTGTAGGCCACAGATTTTAAGGGACATAACTCTTGAAATGTTTGACTTTCTTTGGATAAAAAAATGTTTATCTTTGCACGTAATGATTTTTTACTGCTGTTAAAAATTCATTGTTCTAATGAATTCAAAGATGGGAGCTTATTGAAATACTAGTACAAGTTAAAAAATCTTGGTTAAAATTTTTAAATACATGTAAATGTATCCTATGTATGGATAAAATTTGTCAAATGGACACATCTTATTGTATGTGTACACATACTTTAATTTATATGAATATATTTTGCTCAAGAATGCATAAAAGTAATTCTGATCTATATTAGATGAGTGTTTTGACATAACACTGAGATATTTGGATTTTTTGGTCCTTTAAATGCTATACTTCTTGTCCATTTTCAGTCATATGCATATGCCATGCACTAGAACTTTTCCCATCTGTACAAGTTATTGGATAAAAGTGCTTAAAAATTCTATTTGTCTCGATGTACTAACAGAAAATTTAAAAAATGATTTTTTTATGTAAAGATTTGTCTGTAAGTATCTGTTTATTTTTCTTATTCAGTGTGAACATGGAGAAGTGAGTGTTTATGACAAGGAATTTGTTCAGGAAGAAAAAACAGAGGGTAAGAAAGGGTCTCTTGTAACTATTTTATAAAGATTATTATTAATGGACAAAAGGAGTGTGATATAGTGGAATCTCGTTATTACGGTGACCGCTTTATAAGATAGTTTGCTTATTATGTTGTAAATTTAGAGCACCAGTCCAGAACATTTCTTAACAAATCTAATACAAAATAGAACCATTGTGTTGGAGATTAGAGAGGGTATCAGTGCTGAATTTTGCTGATTATTTAACTGTAGATAATTAGATTACAGAAGGAAGTGTTAAAAATGTAGTTGTATGTTAGATACTGTAGGGTAAGAGGGAAAGTGGTAATTATGTAAGACAGATAACAAAGCTGTGGTGAAAGTTTTGAGAATGCATAGTGGAAAAGAAAGAAATTCCATTTGTTGGTTCCAACAATGAATGATACTCTTTATGAAATATTCGTTCAAATCATGATTATTGAAAGTTGTTTTACTTATTAATTTTATACTTTTACTATGAATAATTTAGTTTTGTATATACTGTGCATGATATAAATGTGCAATTTTTGATCCTTCTATTTCTTTTTTTTCTTTTTGCTTTGATAAAAGTTTAAATAAAATAAAATAAGCTTTAAAAATGGATTTGTGCTACACAGATGTATGATTAGTGTTTGATTTCCATGTTTATTAGTTGATAACTTTTCATCAGCGTACAGAATTAATATGTATAATATGTAATTGAGTCAAAAGATTCATGAGGAGATTCAGGAATGTATTTATTTATTTGGGAGAGATCGAGGCTTACATGTATATAAACTTATTCATAAAGAAAGGAGTCGAATTTAGAGTTTTTGAATTAAGATGATTATAAGACATAAAATATAATTCCTGAACAAATCAAAATTTAAGGGAACAAATATATTGCAGAAATGGGGGGGGGGGGGGGGGGATTGCCTCATGTTCAGTCCACTCAACAATCAATCAAGTTATGAGGGTTTTTTTTGGGAGGGGGGGATGGGTGGCTGCTTTTTCATGTATACCATATGATTATTTTACATGTAATTTCATATCTCTGAAGATCTTTGAGGCCACAATTAAAATACTGTTGGTTTGGTGTTGCCGACTCAGTCTTTATAGGTTTGGGTCGGTAGGTAAAGGAAATTTTTTTTTTTTCAATTTCAGAAATGTTATTAGTATCCAGGCGTCATAGGTTTCTTATTGTTTAGCACCAACTGCAGTCCAAATTGATTCCCAGTTGTTTTTTATGTCCAAACCCTATTAGTTTAATATAATAAACCTTTTATGCCTTTAATATACATGGTATAAAAACCGTTGACATTGAATTGGCATAAAGTCGTTTTCATATGCACGAATCCAAGCATGGCTGCTAGATTCATCTAGGAAATCGGACAGGACATTGCACCTTAAAATTTCTATTTTAAACTGGTATAACTTATATTTGTCAGTGTATTTTTGCCACTTAAAAATACATTTCTGCGGAGAGTCATGCCATCAACTTCTGTTATACCGAGTTTACATTACAGTACCACTTTTGACAGCCATGCTTGGATTTGTGAAACGCATATTCAACACAACATAGATGGTTTTAAATGAAAACTGTTTGATCAATCAAGTGTTTACATGATTCTTCCCATTTTGTATATTACTCAAATGTACCGATACACCTAAATCCAGATAAATATAACGAAAAAAAATTACGATATATATCAGTTGAAAAAATTCTTCGGACCCCATCGATTTACCTGAGTCAGCCGGCAACGCCAAACAAAGCTAATTTTATTTTATTTTTGGCCTGAGAGGGTATTTGGAATTCATCCTCCTTGTTCTCAACTAAAAATAAGGATTAATTTGTTTCAGCACAGAGGTGATACAAGGATTACTGAAATCTAAATACTGTAAATGTACTACGTTTGTGTATTATTTTTAGCGCTTTTGGCAGAGAGAAACTTCCCCTAATTCAAGTACATTGCTAAATGCCTTGCCCATATATACATAAATGAAAACATTGAGAAATGCGCTTAATCAAATCCATGTTAACTAGCTCAAAAAACAATTTCTGCCAAATATCTTACACACTAAATATGATACATTTACAGTATATCTTGTTAAAAATTTTAATATCATCTCCTTGTTGATAATCAGGGGACTATACAGAAATTGTCTGGTTAACAGAAAAGGTGTATGTACACATGTACATGTCCTTACTCTTTCATTACCACATTGTATGTATATTCTGTTAAATTTCCCATAATTCCATTGCTTAATTTTAATTATTTGGAATGGTAATGGCATATACTGTAAACCAACTTTTATTTGAAAGCGAGAAATATTTTCGAGTTTCGTGACTTAATATCAAAAATATTAATCACCCCAAACCATTTATTCAGAATTATGTTTAATAGAGAATATTTCCTCAGTCAAGAAAATTAATTGTCACGGATCGATATTAAACTTACGAATTGCGAATAAAAGATGACGAGAATATTAGTGGTTAATAGTATTTCTTAGCATTTTCAGATATCTTGACTCCTAAGATATTACAAAGAATTTTCTTGATACCATAAAGTTAGAGATAATGAGCCTTTACTGTATTTTGTAATTTTTAACCTTTTGATAATAAATGAAAGACAGCATTAATTTCACAGAATACATGGCTAAAAGAATAATTCTATAATGGATTCAAGGTCAAATTACCCCCAGTGAGGTTATACATGTATCAAATTTTTAACCCAGACAACATTAAACATGTTAAAAGTATACAGCCGTTGAAAATCTATGAATCTCAAGCAAATTCACAAACCCTTTTAAAAATCCAAGGAAAAAATCTGGTATTCATCAATTTAAAAAAAGAATTTTCTTATACAAGCCATGTCAAAATCTTTTTGTATACAATAAAAATAAATAATTCAATCCTAGCAAACTGTCTTTAGAGACTGCGTGGACAATGTACATGATGCAGACATCCACGCTGACCCATTATTTTGATGAATTATTCTGTAAGATAAGTATAATTATAGTAATATTTAAACGATAGTGAAGAAACACCATAATTAAGCATAAGGGGCTGTTGTAAACAATACATTATAAGGATAGTGAGGTATTGATCTGTCCCGGCTACATCAGTGTATCACACACACACACAGAGCATTATAATTATCTCACCTTGTATCTGCCCGCCTCACGTCACGGGGGCCGCTTCATGACTTGGTCCACCTTCTCATTGCACCCTGTATAATCCATGTCCTTGACTGAGGACAGATTAAAAAGGGAGATTATCCCCTCCTTAATCCCCGACTGCTGTGACAAGTTCCTCATAGTCTTATCTACAGGCAGTTAGCGGATCCCAGTGAAAATCAATATTTGCTTTAAAAATTAATGGTCCGGACATCTTTTCCTACTGTAGACTTGCTCCTCCATAGTTTCCGCGACATAACCGGGGGATTTTTAAATCTCTAGGTGTAAAGGGTAACAGAGGCATTGTAGTGTATTTAAAGGTCACTTCAGACCGAATGGAAACGTATTGATCAAGTATTGATTAAAAGGTATTGATACGACACTGCCTACCTATATCACAAGCACAAGCCAGAACGTGCCATGTTATTGCACTGTGAGATTTTTTAGCGAGATTTTCTGGTGAGATTTAAGCTGTGGTTATGATGGAGTGATACTTTGTTTTCATCGGTTGTACATTTTTATTTAATCAGAGGTAGATGTTCCTCCTGTGGAATCCAGTGTTGATCCTGAAGACTTAATTAACAGGTAAGAGATTTAAATGTTGTGGATGTTTGTTTATCTTACAATAATTCTGCTGTTTGTTCCTGATCATATTGCACTGTGCTTGTGCTATACATTCATTAATTAATAATTAATGCTTATGCATTATGTTTTTCATAGGAATACACCTAATCCATACATAAACTTATTTAATTTTAAAAGATACTAGAATATGCCCTGTCAGATCAGTAAATTGTCAAATTAATGACATTCACTATAGACTTGTATTCTGGGGGCTTTTAAAAAAATAAACATTCTTATTTTTTTTAATGTGTTAATTATTCAGTGTTGAGGGTAGACATGTAAATGAATTTCAGTGATAACACTCAATATTTCCTGAGTAATTCACAAAATGTTAAATCGAGCATTGATTATGAAATTTTAAAATAAAACTTTTCCTTTGTTTTTCTACTTTCCCTTTATAGTTACCTTCAGTTTATAAATACCCATGCCATAATTTTGTCAGAATGACATGAAAATAGCATTAACCAACATAAGGAAAGTCTGGCTAACAGTGATAAAGTGCCTTCTGTTTCCAGTCACAAAGTCGACCTCACATTCCCTCACAGCTTAATGCAGCTGTTATGTCATATTGCTTGTAGCAGGTTAATTGATCTGAAATTTCGTAGGGTGTTTTATGAGTTATCAGTGTTATACAGTTACCAGAGAAGATGTCAATAGTTATTGATTTTGTCATTATAGGTCTGCATATTGCAACCATTCAGTAATGCAATCAAACATCATGCTAAGACATAATATGCTGGTAATATGATTTTTTAAAAAAGAAATTCGATACAGTCAGTATTGGAGAAGTTGGTGAAATAATATGAATTACAATAACACTAAATTTACACAATTTTATGTAACAGTCTTGCAGTATATACCTGACAGTTTCAAAGAAAATTCATGCCATGTTTATATGTACATTAATTCAGGTTTGCATCTTTATATGAATTTGGATGTAGAGGTCATAGTAAGAGTATATTATTGATCTGATTCACTTGGAAGCTTTGCTGTAGTCTTCAGGGTCAGTCATTGACCCCAAAAGGAATAATAATGATTGGATGAGGAGGAAAGAATCTGCAAGGATTCATATCTCTCTAGTGGATTCTTCATCCACCAGTTTTCAATCTTTAATCTGTCATTTAAAATTTTAATGTGTCATGTTCTTAAGTTTTCATATACATACGTTTAGTTTGATTCAAATCTACACTGTCTGTACATGTAGTATACATGTAATTGTGAGTGTAAAATTTGCAATCATTTTGTAAATCCTTGTCAGATTCACTTTTCACTTAAAGCAACTGACAATCTAAAGTACCCGGTATGTCTTTTACAGATGTGAACCTCTTTATCATGCAGTGTGAGATCAGTTTAAAAATCTGTTTAAAAAACTCAATGAAATTCAATACACAGTAAACATTGATAGTAAATACCAGTCATTTAGACACTGACAAAAAGCAGTGTGTGTGTGTATTGGGTGGTAGACTGACTATACACAAAAGACAACAGGGCAATGAAAGAAGACACAATATGTAAAGTGGCTACTAATTGTCAAAATTGTTGTTGTTTTGTGAAGTTTCTAAATGAAAAGCTTATCAAGTATTTTGCTGTTTTTGATTGTTTTAAACATAGGTTTGTGTTGGTAAAATGGTTTTGAGTGTTCTCGATAATTGGCCAATGTTTTAGGATAAAAGTATTATTATGTAATTAAAAAATGTAGCTACCTTTTCAGATTTGCTAGATGTATTTGATTTTAAAAAAAATTAAATTACATTCAAATGATATTCTAATCTATATTTCCATTGGTAGCTTTCTCTTTATAATTCAGTACACAATGGACTCTTGAAACTTTTGTCTTTCCAGCAGCCCTAGTCCTTTAATGACCACACCCAAGGCATCGACTCGTGTTCCCAAACACCCAGCGGCTCGGGTACTGGAGGAAAATCTGGAGGAGCATGGGGGTGTAAGGGGAAGTAATAAGGTAAGGCACTACACTGAAACAGTCTTAAAGGATATGGTCTGTTTTTCACATTTCACACATCACAATTTTTTAAATGATTTTCTGAAAAGTTTTACAATGGATTGATGCTGTGATTGTATACATTTTCAAAGAATATCCACAGAATACATCTTGATAAAACAATAAATTTCCCACTTCATACATTAGCCGTTTATAAGTAAGAGGTGATAGAGAAAGGCATGTTTGTTGTGTATGGACCATTCTTGATAATAACAGTGTTGACATCTGAAATTAACATCTGTTGTGTTCTGTATGCAAAGTTCATGTTAGACTGAGAGTAGAGAAGTTAATGATACTGAATGGGGTGTGTGTATGATTTGATTATTATGGATTGAGATTATGGTATCCGTAACAGGAAGTATTCTTTAGATGATGTTGTAAATCACAATTTGCCATATAAACATTTAATTGTTGTGAACCTAAGAATGATTTTCATCTATCCTGTGTAATATCTTTCCTACCCATCCCTTTCTCTTACATATCATTTTACTAATTAATAAAGAAATATTTGTTATACCCCCCGCAAACGAAGTTTGGGGGGGTATATAGGAATCACCTTGTCCGTCTGTTTGTCTGTCCGTCTGTCCGTCTGTCTGTGCAATTGTGTCCGGTCCATATCTTTCTTACAGAGGGACATTAGAATCTACTACTCCACATTAAGATTGCTCATAACCTAAAGGTGTGTCATGACCTTGACCCAAGGTCATTTGGGGAAGTTCAAGGTCACTGGAAGAAAAATTTCATAATTCGTGTCCGGTCCATATCTTTCTTATGGATAAACTTGGTAGGTTCTCATTTCACACAAAGATTGCCCATGACCCAAGGGTGTGTCATGACCTTGACCCAAGGTCATTTGGGGAAGTTCAAGGTCATTGGGAGAATAATTTCAAAATTCATGTTTGACATATATCTTTTATGGATAAACTTGGTAGGTTCTCATTTCATACAAAGATTGCCCATGACCCAAGGGTGTGTCATTACCTTGACCCAAGGTCATTTGGGGAAGTTCAAGGTCACTGGAAGAAAAATTTCATAATTCGTGTCCGGTCTATATCTTTCTTATGGATAAACTTGGTAGGTTTTCATTTCACATAAAGATTGCCCATGACCCAAGGGTGTGTCATGACCTTGACCCAAGGTCATTTGGAGAAGTTCAAGGTCACTGGTAGAAAAATTTAATAATTTGTGTCCGGTCCATATCTTTCTTAAGGATAAACTTGGTAGGTTCTCATTTCATACAAAGATTGCCCATGACCCAAGGGTGTGTCATTACCTTGACCCAAGGTCATTTGGGGAAGTTCAAGGTCACTGGAAGAAAAATTTCATAATTCGTGTCAGGTCTATATCTTTCTTATGGATAAACTTGGTAGGTTTTCATTTCGCATAAAGATTGCCCATGACCCAAGGGTGTGTCATGACCTTGACCCAAGGTCATTTGGAGAAGTTCAAAATCACTGGTAGAAAAATTTAATAATTTGTGTCCGGTCCATATCTTTCTTAAGGATAAACTTGGTAGGTTTTCATTTCACACAAAGATTGCCCATGACCTATAGGTGTGTCATGACCTTGACCCAAGGTCATGTGGGGAAGTTCAAGGTCACTGGAAGAAAAATTTCACAATTTGTGTCCGGTCCATATCTTTCTTATTGATAAACTTGGTAGGTTCTTATTTTACTCAAAGATTGCCTATGACCCAAGGGTGTGTCATGACCTTGACCCAAGGTCATTTGGGAAGTTCAAGGTCACTGGAAGAAAAATTTTATAATTCGTGTTTGATACATATCTTTATTATGCAAAAACTTACTTCTGAAAAACCCAGCGGGGGATATTTTGTCCCAATTGGACAGTTCTAGTTTAAAGCCAAATCTTCATTAAAAAATCTGAAACGATTTTGTACAGTAAATCTGATTAAAATGGATTGAGAACTTAAAAAAAAAAAATAGATATTATTTTGAAGTAAATAGAGAAGAACCCATAATTCAAAATCAGAACTTAATTGATTCAGACAAAAAAGTGTGTTCTAACTTCATACAGATGGCTACGTTGTGTGCAACAGTTAAAAGAATCATTGAAATTGTAAAATCATATTTTGTTTTGTTTTTTAAAATAGAAAATAAATAATAAACTCTAACACATATGTTTTGAGTGCTGTACGCTTGACCAGTGATTTTTTGACATTTTTTATCCTGTTCAGAACAACAGTGATGAAACTGACGAATTGAAATACTACGACGCTTACGAATATCCACCTAAGAAGGTATTCTCCACAACAAATACAGATTTCAGAATCTGTGATGATAAATATATTACCCCCTTCTTTTTCTGTTCCATAACCTGTCTTTTTCTACCTAATCTGCTGACATTGTGTTGCATAATGGAGTTGCATTTTGTCTTGTGTACTGGATGTTTTCAAACTAATTTGTTTATTTTCAAAGGTGAATTTAAGCACTCATTTATGCTGAGATTTTTGCATGATTTTTTTTTTCATTTTAAATGAAATATTTTCAGCATGTTTTATCTTAAAAAAGACTATGCAATTACAGACTTAAGCTTCAGTTGCTTAACAGAGCAAGTGAAAAGTTTAAAACTCAACTGTCTTGACGCTATGTCATACTTTGACTATGAGCTATAAACCTGTTCAAGTACAGCTGTGCATGTCAGCTTTAAGTAAAGCTCAGCTCTTTATCCATCTTTCATTGAGTTAAACTGAACTAAATGCTCAAGTGTTTTTAAGATCAAAATTGCCCATTGCCTGTCACTCTTCATCAGAATTTTGAGCTAATTTCAACCAAACTTGGCACAAAGTATCTTGTAGTGAAAGGGATTCAAATGTCTTCAGACGGTAACTCTGAAGATAATAAAGAAAAAGCAAATAATTAAGGGTTAAGTTTAATGAAAATAATTTTTCTTTCGAACCACTATACCAGAAAGATGAAGCCTATGTACAAGCTTCCAGTATAATGTAGAATGAAATTGATCAAATCATGGTCCTTGGGATATGGTGAATCGAGAATCTTATTTTGTTAAGGATAATATAATATATAATATTTGAAAATTGCTCTAAAGCAAGAATAAATCAAAATAATAAGAAAGAGTAGTGGTCAGCCGGGATTCATAGCCAATGATGGCTGGAAAGCTCATTTGGTAGAGCACCTGACTGAAGATTCAGGGGGCCTGGGTTCAAATCCTGGTCTGGTCTACTGCATTTTTTCTCCTGTTCCAAAATCATTGATGCCATCTTTAATGATAAATTCTGCTAAAATCTTGTATTCAGATGATACTGTCATTTTATAATCTGTCAAATTTTGACTTGCTTTCAGTGTTAAGCAGAAAACCTTAATTGTATCTTGTCTTTTGTACATAACCATTTGTATATTTCATGGTCTCTCAATAGATATAGAAAATAATTCAGTATAATATGTCACATATCCTTGTATCTGTATATATCTATATCTATTATAACATGCATATGTATTTTTCTGTGATACATATTCAGAGAACACCATGCATTAGTACTGTTTTAAAATGAGTACCATTCAGAAGTTCATTCTTATTTGTGTGTTATTATATGTGAAGTTATCACATGTACATGTACCACTGTCAACCTTGATAAAGTACACATTAAGCTTTATATACATGTATTATTTGAGCATGTGTATGCATTGGTTTACTGTGAGTGCACAGAACTTTGGAAAGTTAGCATTTAACATACATATGTGTGTTAATTTTAGTCTTGTCTATAGTTGCAGCATTAGTAGTTGGTAGATTAGAATGGATGTATCAGTGCATTTAAACATATTTTTCTTGTCCAATGCAGTTTAAACTTTAAAAGCATGAAATTTGGCTCATAGATTATTTTGAAGATTTATCTCTAAGAAATATTCTCATCTATATTATCACGATATCTAGTTAACTTCAAGGATCAACAATGATATTTTTTAAAAGAGGGTGTTGTCAAAATCAGAAAATATCTGAATTGGAAACAAGAAATAAATTTTCACCTTATTTCCCAAAAGAGGATATCTGCATGAAAAATGTTTGCAGTTTTTATAAACTTAATATATACTGTAATTCATAACAGAAAATGACTGTCTGATTGAATGGGTTGTCTTAAATTGTTTTTAACAGGATGGTAAAGAAATGACAGAGGCGAAATCTCCGGTTGATAACAATATTGTACATCTAGTCCAGGTATGTAGATCTCAACAGATATAACATTGTACATCCAGTAAGCATATAATGTACAACACAACGAAAAAATCGGTTTACAGCCTAAAATAGTTATTCAGTAAGATGGCTGTTTAGACTTCACCTGATGAAATGAATTTTCAGGTATTTTGGATTTAATTTATTCTGGAGTTATCTCTCTTCTCAGAGGGATATTCAAACTTGGGTGTATAACACCACAAAAAATGTATTGATATACAGCTAATTTCAGGCAGAATTATTATACATTGTACAAACACTGTAACTATTATAACAGTATGTTATTTTTTTCACTTATTGTGAAACTTAATCACGATCTTCAAGACAAGTGTAGACATTATACATATATTGTAGAATTTCAGTTTAGTTTTTCCATAGAAATAGAACCTACATTTGTATGTGTCTATCCAATATGCTTTTTCTAGTAAATATCAATTAATTTGTACAATAATGTTAGACCTAGAAAATCCAAAGTCATGTTATGATAGTGCAAACCTGTTGTATTGATGCTTTTAGTTGTACTTTATACTTACATGTAGATTAAGAGTTAAATGTTAGATGTAATTATTACCTTATTAACCTGTGTTTACCTGTGTTGTACCTGTAATTACTTTAGGAACAGAGCAGCAATAATAAGGTAGATGTGTGTGGCTTACCTAGGTAGTGCTAAAATACCTGTATCCTTGTCTACTGTTCTCTGAATCCATCTTAAGCCAATTAGTGTAAGATGAAACATGACTGATGCTTTAAAAGAGTCAGTGCTGGTTTTTCTACTCTTTTACTGATGTAAATTTCATGAATACATATACCTACCTCTGGATAAGGTAACTATTTCACTTGAAATAAGACAAATAAAATTTTTTTTTTTTATGAAAGTTTGTTGCTTGTTTAGTTTCTTTAGAACTCTGCTGTACAGTTAAGCCAATTTATATCAAACATGGCTGTTGTGACTTCCTGCTTTCAGTGAAGAAATTTTCATTTCATAAGGATATAGAACTGCTTTTACACAGAGAAAAATTTGAAGATCAAGTTTCTATTACTGCATATATAGTACAGGAAATAGAAAATACAGCTGTGTTTTTTAGATTCAGAGAACAGTAGATTTTGTGTGTCCTCACACAATGTAATACATGATCACCTGTTTGTTGAACTTTGACCTGGATGGTGATTGGTTAATAGACTAACACCTTGTTACAGCACCCGTGTTCATTTTATCTACACCCACCCTACTCTGTGACAATGTAACTAATACATATATGTAAAGATTTGTTTTTCTGAAACAGGTGTTAAAACATTTTCTATTTAAAACATTTTTTTTTGGTTTTAATGAAATTGATCCTTTCCCCCTTTTCCCCATACCCCATACTTTGTAAAAATAAGACTTGGTATTCATTTATTTCATAAATAAAATATCATGGTATTTTTGTAATCTATAGATAAATTTAATTGTTATTATCAATATATATATTTTTGTAGCCTACTTAATAAAGTTGGGAAGGGGGGAATATTACAGGGATTCATATATGGTATAATTTATGTAGATTCTGATTATCTGATACTCATTAACATGGGTACTAGATCGTATTCATTGCATGCATATACCCCAAAATCAATTGTAGGTAATTATCCATAATCATGAAAAACAAAATCAAAATTTATTTTCAATGTTGTGAAATTGTGTTAAATTAATGTTAAATTAATGTTTAGGTCTTTATATTTTTGTAAAAATATAAATTTTAATTAATTAATTTTCAACAGGTGCTAAAATACTCACAGTCTGATGTGAACAAAATAAAGCAGGAGTTAGAGCTGGACTTTCAGGCTCGACTCCTAAACAAGGAGAGAGAATGGAGCCAGAAACTGGGGGCTCGGGACAAAGTCATAACGGAGCTACAGGAACAAAACAAACTGTACAAGGCAACTAATGAGGACATGAGGTCAGTCTAGATTGAGGTAGTGATTTAGGGGTCAGTGTAGAAAAGGGTGATGATTGAGGTGAATAGGGTAGACTAGTGTTGATTAGGTCAGTATAGAATAAGGTAGTGAATATTTTAATGATGATGGGGTCAAGCTTGATTGGAAAGTATAGTTGAGATCAATTTAAAATGGGATGGTAGTAGGAAGTTGTGCATATATTAATGTATTAATGAAAATTGTAGTCTTTGAATGTGGTATTTATGATCAGATCAAGTAAGAAAAGGGTTGTATTGAAGGAATTTAACTCTTTACAACTTACTGAACTGTTATGCCACATACACTTAATGTTCACGTCATAGAAATAGAAACTTACCATTTCCCCGCATTGCCAAGCACCTTTTAGCGTGGTACACGTTTCTCTAAAGTAAAGCGCAAATAATATTATGTCGTAATATTTTTTATACAAAAATAACTTTTCTTATTTCTTAAGATTTTTGCAAGTATAAAATAGAAAGAAATTGCCATTAAATTTAAGATTAAATGAACTTTTTAAAGTTCGAGAAAATGCGTGATTGCGGGGAAACGGTATATGCGTGATTTTGCGTTAGAAATAGGAAATGGTATATGCGTTAAAATGCGTGAATTAATTTATTTGTATTTATGCATTTTGCTGTCTTTGTTTTGTAGGGCAGTTGTTGCTGAGTTTGAAAAGACTATTGCCCAGTTACATAGTGAGTTGAGAAAAGTTGGTTTTAAACAATTTAAAACCCCCACTTAACTTGAATTTGATAACTAGATAAAGAATGTATGTCTGAGAAAGTTGAATTTTTCACAGTTTACATATTGTTTATTTTCATCTGAAAGGTGAAAAAGAGAGATCGGTGAATGAATCCCAGCAGACGTTTGAAGAAGTTGTCAAGGAGCGAGACCAGGTAAACAAAAAGAAAACAGTAAAAAAGTCATTATCATTTTAATGCTTATTGTATGTGGAGAACTTAATACTGGTCAAATACTGTATGAGGGCTGCTCGGAAATTATTGAGACACTCTGTTTATTGTCATTTTTAATTAGGCGTATTTTGATGAAAATTGGTATGAATATTTAATAAACACCATTTATAAGGATAAGCAAAAAAAATTTCAAATATATATGTTTTAAAAAAAATAATAGCATATTAATGTACCAATACTAGGGGTACCCGGAGCAGTCATAAAATTAGATATTTTAGGA
>NW_026921320.1:0-18927 GCF_032062105.1 Saccostrea cuccullata
TGACCTTTTGACCTTGACCTTGGAGTTTGACCCACTTTTACATGAAAATTTTAAAATTTTACTTTGGCCATATCTTTTGAATATAAAAGGACATTATACTTCACATATGAATGTTTGTTAAAAGCCCTTTTCACTGGACACCAACAACCTTGATGCTTTGACCTTGACCTTATAGATTTCTGTACTTGTAAAAAACTTTAACCTTGGCCCTAAATTTTGAACGGTAAGGGATAAGGCTTTCATAATTAGGTTTTTCCCCCTTTTTGTGGAAAACCTTTGAAATGCTTCTGTTTTTTTTATTCTATTTCTCACCTTATGTTTTGAGACCGTAAGCTTATCGAAAAACTTTATAGTTCATGATACTGGATATTTAAATTTATTCCGAAAAATACCCCCCATGTTTTAACTTAGACCCCTTACGCAGTTATTGGCCCTTTCACCGTTAAGCTTGTTACCTCCCTCAGAAACCGTAAACCTAGAGATATAAAACCTTCACCATTGTCTTCAACAATTTGGGAGTTTTCAATCTATTCATTGCGAAATTTTTTTTGACCCCTTTTAATGAGTAACTGCCCCTGAAATTTTAAAAATTTTAAAAAAAATAAAAAAAAATTAAAACGAAAAGTGTGAGACGTGAAACCAACTGCATAACATTCAATGACCTTTTTCCTTCAAATTCATTTCAAGGTAAAGGTAAGGTCATTCCAAATCTGAGAAAAAATTTTCTTTAAAAGCTCTTATGTCCTTAAACATATACTATCTATCTTATGTCTTTAATATGTACTTTTGAAACTCTTTAAAATATAAAACTTGGCCCCAACATTACCCCTTTAAAAGTTTTGGCCCCCTTGTGCTAAAAACCCTTGTTATCGCTACTCCTCTGAAACCGTAAACCGTAAAGGTATGAAACCTTCACCAATGGCTTTGCCTAATTATGGGGACTCTTCAATCTATTCATTGCAAAAGCATTATTACCCCTTCAATGAGTTATTGCCCCTGAATTTTTTTGAATATGACAAATAATTAAAAATTTTCAAAACGACAGTGTAGAGACATGGGACCAACTGCATAAGATTCACTTACCTTTGACCTTCAAGTTCATGTAAAGGTCAAAGGTCAAGTTTTTTTCAAAAATGTAAAATTTAGCTCTTTTTATATCTTTTTTGTCTTTTAACATATACAAACTGTCTTAGCATCTTTAATATGTACTCTTAAAACTCTTTAAAAGATTTCACTCTTTTTCCCTAATATTAACCCTTTTAAAAGTTATTGCCCCTTGTGAAAAAAATCTTGTTATCGCTACTCCGGGAAACCTTAACTGAAGAGACACCAAACCTTCACTAATATCTTAAGGGTCTTTAGGCCTTACTGCACTGTATAAGTGTGAATGGATCTGATGACCCCTTATTGAGTTATTGCCCTTTAACTTCTTTGTACTTACTATTAAACCTTATAACTTGAAAACTATAAGTCATAGAAGCATGGGCGCAACTGCATTGTGATCCTTGACCTTTTACCTTAAATTTTTTTTTAAGGTAAAGGTCAAGGTCATTCTTTTTTTTTTTTAAATTTTCATTTTTTCTATGCTTTAAGAGAGTTCTGGTTTCTTTTTCATAGAAAATAATTTTAGGGTCAGGTATAAAACAAATTTAAAATTCAAAGAAGGTGGGAAAAATTAAGTCTCCTAGTTCATATATGTAATCCTTGTGAGAAGACCCTTTTTAGATACCAAGTTCCTTGACCCTTTGACCTTGGCCTTTGAGATTGTCCTACTTAAAAAAAAAAACGTTACCATTACTTTTAAGAGCTAGGGCTAGTGCTTTCATGACTTAAAAATTTATCCTTTTGCAAGACCTTTATTTTATTTCAATCTTTAACCTTTTTACCTTGACCTTAGTTTTACCAACTTTTACATGAAAATTTTAAACTTTTACTTTGGTTTATCTTTTTAACAGTAGACATCACGACATTTATACTTCACATATGTAATGTTCGTTAAAAGACATTTTATGGATACCAACAACCTTGACCCTTTGACCCTTTACCTTGTAAATTTCCGTACTTGTAAAAAAAACTTTAACCTTGGCCATAAATTTTGAAGGTTAGGGATAGGGCCTTCATATATGTAATCCTTGTAGAAGACCCTCCATTGGATACCAAAAACTTTACCCTTTTTTACCTTGACCTTTTAGATTGACCTACTTTAAAAAAGTAAACCTTGCCCTAATTTTTAAGAGTTAGGGCTAGTGCTTTCATGATTTACATATTTAATCCTTATGACAATTAAGATCTTTCACTTGATAACAATAACTTTGACCTTGACCTTGGAGTTTGACCTACCTTTTAAGAAATTGAACATTGACCATAATTTTGAAACTTTAAAGGTTTTCATACTCTACATAAATATTTTATGTGGAAAGACCTTTCATTTGATACTAATTACATTGACCTTTTGACCTTGACCTTGTAGATTTCCGTACTTGTAAAAAAAATTTTCTTTAGCTTACTTTTTAAATTTCACAATTGTTTTCCAGTGAGAATACCCTACTTTTGGGAAAATAATTAAATTTGCATTTAAGAAAAGCTAATCTATCTTATGTTGCTATACGGGGGCATCAGTGTTTTACAAATACATCTTGTTTTAATATATTATTTAAACAATACAGTTACTTTATTTTCCAAGACAAAACAAAGAAAGAATTAGTATTAAGTCAAAGCATATCAAGGAAAACAATATAATCCTGCATTTTTTAATATATAGATTAGTTATTACTCAATTAACTTCTTGACATCCACCTCCCACTTCTCTTTCAAAATATATGTAGTTTCATCCCACTACCATTAAATATGGAGAAAAAATGCAAAAATGATCCATACTAGGATTCGAACCCATTCTCTGATAAAAGTACTAATTGGTAGCTCACCAGCGTATCCACTGGACCATTTCGGACACGTTGATTTGCCGTTTTATTTAAAGTTAATATTTTTTACTTTGTTTCGAGAATAGTTTTTATTCATTTTTTGCGTTTTTCAAAAATGTGCCTCTTTGAAACAAAAATCGGAAATGGCAGTTTTGAAGAAAATTCCTGCCTCTTTATGTATATATCAAAATTATTTTGTTTCAAGGAGGCACTTTTTCAAAACAATGGGGATTCCCTATCTAAAAAACGGAAAATCTGATATATTTTGCCGTAAGACTAATTTTCACATCATTTACTGGCAAAATGGAAGTCAATACACACCATCCAAATATTGTTTCTCGTTGGGTTTTTCATATTGTTGCATTTGAAAAAAATTAATATGAGTTTCTGCAACATAAAAGTTCTTCTTTTAATCTGCTACACATTTAGGGAAAATAATAAAAGAACTGCAACACCTTCTTTCAAGCGAAAGTCCCATTACGTCACGCGTGAACTGTCATGGCTGCTGAAGTAAACTACCAGGAAACATGCAGAGTTATTTTACACGTTTTTCGCATCTAACGGGGTCTACTGTTGACAGTGAATAAAAAATTCGTCTTATTAGAAGTAAGTTGAGTGTAAAAATAATTTATTTTGCCCGAAAAACGCTCCTATTAAAAAAAAAATATTTGCACCATTACGAAGATGCGATGGAATTGTAGCCCTCTCCATAAAACATCATATTAAAAAAAAATCGGAGAGGGCTACATTATTGCAACTAATCGTGTCCTAATTATCTGCTAAGTTTGACGAAATTGTATGCTGGTACCGGTTTATGAGGAATTGTGCTGACAAACTGCTCATCTTTATATTGAAGATATGGCCAAAATCTAAATGTAAAAGTGTGGAAATTCCCGAAAAAATAAAAATTTCGGAATTTCCTGGTGATGTACAAATACAGTCACATTGACTCCCATGAATATCAGCATAGATCAAAAATTAGTTTATAAGAAGTTGCGCTGACCAAAAAAAAAAAAAAAATAGGGCGACTGATGGGTCCAAAACATTTAACCTCACGCAACTTGTTGCGGGGGTATAATAAACGAGTTTGATTCTGGGGCAATGAAAATGAAAATAGAATTTAATGTGAATTAAATTTCTGGACTTAAATAATTAATAATTACTAGAAAAATCAGATAACAAGAGAGGGGAAAACCCCCCGTGAGAATTCCGAAATTCCCACCTACAATTAACTTTTTAAAAATTCTCTTTTTTTTGCTGTCCGGGCTCAGCATTTAAGTGTCAAAACCCGGGGGGGGGGGGGGGGAAAAATAAAACTAAGTATAGACATTGAATTTGCTGCGTAGGTTTAGCCTCCCCCCTCCTTTTACAGACAAGTTGCAGTAAAGTTAAAAAAGAGGAAAGTGTTGGTGTTCGGAAAAAAAAAAAATTGTTACTGAAGTTCGCCCCCCCCCCCCCCTTTTCCCCCACACGAAATAGGATATTTGTATTAAGGAAAAGGACATTTCCCCCCTTTTTTAAGCTTGTCAAGATTTTTTGAATGTAAAAAAAAAAATTTTTTTGCAGTTAGCCCCTTCCCTCCCCCCCGCTTTCAATTTGCTTCCAACGCCAATGCATTTGAGAAGGTATTTGAGAAAGTTCCCGATGTACCCATTCCGGTAAATGTAATTTAAATTTTTTTATCTCCCGTTAAAAGTGGGAGGGTATAAGTAGTAGTTATGTCCGTCCGTAGGTCTGCTACGCTTTGGGTCCCCCATCCCCTATTCGCAAATCCTCTTATACCACTTACTGAAATTAAAAAAAAACTTTCACATGTACAGAATCTTATAAGTATATAACATATTACCATTTTCACCTCCTATTTTACTTTTTGACCCCAAGTATTTTGGGTTTACCCAACAACAGCAAAATATTGACTTTGCCATTATAACCATATGGGCGGCGGGGGTTTTTTAGTGAGCTCAATACCTCTAGTTTCTCTTTCAATTTGGCCGTTTGGTTTAAAATTTTCCTCCCCAAATTTAAAATTATAATTTAATCTATGAAGTTTAAACATCCTGCCTGAAAAAACCCTTGATCTGTCCTAAGGCTTAATAAAAGACAGCACAAAGTGCAGGATCTTATCCTTTTTGCCCCAAGAGATGCTTATAGATGGTTACAGAGTGAAAGAGAGAGGGTGAGAGAGAAGGAGAGAGAGAGAGAGTTAGTTCAATATACAATTAGTAAATAAAAATTATCCGTATTCAACCATTGTCAAGACTCCCACCTTAGCTATTAGAATTATCTCCTAGATACTCCAAATAAATTATTTTTAAATATAAAAAAGGGAACTGGACTATCAGGCGGGGAAAACCCCCAAATCTCGAAAGCCTCTCTATAACACCATAATTATAAAACATTTATACATACCTCAAAATGCACATACATTGCGATTTAAAATAAAATTTTCAAAATTGAATTCGGCAAAATGCCCGTTTTCCCAAAGAATATTTAGATAACGGTCATGTCAATTATTTTTGCACCCCCCCCCCCCCCCCAAAAAAAATTTAAATGCCCAAATGTCAATTCCTGAAAAGGGGATGGCATTTCTTCGCGTGTCTCTGTGTAAAAGAACGTATAGATCTATGTACACTAAAAAAATTTTATTTTTGGTTAATTGCTTTTAAGATTTGAAGTTAGTAAATAATTGCCGTACATCAAATTATTTGGGTTTTAAAATTTTGGATTATTTCCCAATTATCAGTTATATAATTGACAAATGAATTTTGCGAAGCAAATCAACTGCAGACAATATACATGACTATGTATAGAATATATTAGGACTACATGTAGATAGAAAATTCACAATTATAGCTTAAGAACAGCAGCTATAATACCCCCCCCCCCCCCCCCTTCAGCCGCGCAAATACCAAATAACTTCTCTTTCCATTTGTGATATTTTCCCTGACCAAAATCTGATTAGCACGGACTAGGTGTCTGTACGGAGTAATGACAGTGTGTTTACTAGTGAGCTTTTACGGAGTTTATTTCTTTTTTGTGATGCATATTTCAATAAATGGAATTCAGGGTGTATATCAATTGACTTGTGCACATTTTGGAACCGATGCAGAAACCCTTTATTACCAGGTATGGGTACGTTTACAGCGTTCGACAGTTCGAGGCTTTTTTTCCCGAAAAACCAATTGATAGGGGCTGCAGATCAAAGACGTTGGTTGTTTTGCGCCATTAAATGATAATAATTTCAAAATGTGTTGCAGATTTTACTGCTTTTTATTTCAAGTTTATTTCATAAATTGGCGCACTGTAAAAATACGTACTCGTGCATCTAAATTTCTCACCAAATTTGCATTTTTTTCCCTTTTGGTTCAAATCAATCAGAAATATGATTATTGTTTTGTTTATTGTGGTTTTGAAATGTCTTGATTTTCTTTTGTGTTCTCATATATGCTTTACCATCGGAGATGTGCACAATTCGATACCAAAACCAAAAAATCACTCAACTGTAACGAGCTCATTGGGGTATACATCGTTACAATGAAAAAAAAGGTTTCGGGAAAAAATATGGCGGAATACGGCTATCATTGGTATGAAACAAGTCTTTCATAGATGAAAATGTTGCGTTTTTAAGAATTCATGTCAGCTTTAAAGAGAATCTCACATCGACGGTCAACAGTGATAGCGTCCTTTGCTATAACAAATGGCAGTCTGTCCACATGTTTTGTATTATCTGGGGACTCGACCACGAAGACTTCACTAAGAAAACTTTCATTTCATTTATATACTAAAGATCTGGTGATATTTTTTTATATTTTCTTTCTTCTGTATTCATTTAAATTCTCTTAAGGCGTCATTACAACATCCTAATCTATCTGAATTGCTCCCCGGGTGGCCTAACGACATAAAAAGTCACCCTTTTCCGTGTATTGTGTTTATAACTATCCAATTTCAAATGCTCGGGAAACTCAAAAATTAACCAAATGCCTTGAAATTTTTAAATAGACGACAGAATTGATTAGGAATGGAATTAAATTTTTCCATCCTAATCTTATGTATTGAAAACTTTTATTATGAATTAATTCTTATGTCTTTTGTAATATAACCTTTCTATTTTTACCGTGCGCCGTAAGACCGTACCTTGTGCACATTCAAGCAGAATGAAATCTTTATTTTTGAATATATATTATCAAAAACATTATGATTCACTTAAATATGAATAAACATTTATTGAAATTTCAGCTTAGTGCGCCCATCACTTTTTGAAAAAAACGCTTTGTCCACGATTTTATGGGAAACCCCCTCGTATATCACAACACCTAAGGAAAACATTATTTATTTTGCGATCCAAAGGTCAAAGGTCAAGCTCGTAAACTCATACACTATTTTTGTGTGTAAAAAATTTCACTTCCAGGCGATAGCTCCAGAAGTGAATGAGATTTTGTTTAATAAAATTTTTTACCATATTTTCAAGTCCCATCCCACAATCTAAATGTGTCACTTTCACCCCCCCCCCCCCCCGCCAGGTCAACAAAAATCTCTTCTTTTCATTTCCTCGTTGTTTTTGTTCTGGTTTTTATCTTCTAAAAATTTATTTAGTTCCCTTTCACATTTCCTGTTGGTGCAATTTATATTCAAACATGAGGATAAGTATTTCCTTGTAAAATATGTTTACAAAATAACATAATTAATATATTTTCAATCATGAAAATTTCTTTACATTGTGCCATAGATTAGTCAAGATTTTCCCCTTTTACCAAAGTCTTTGAATCTCCTGAATTTTTGCTATTATTTGCAAAATAGAAAATAAAATTTTAAATGTCGTAAATAAGCCTATTTTACGAAAATTAAATGAACCAACTCGTATGTACAAAAAGAACATCCCGTATTTGTATATATCTTTCACAGGAATAATAATTTATATAAAGATTAATTAAAATAAGGTTATAAATTTTTAAAAATTGCAAAATGATTGAACAACAGAATTGTCTTAGCGTATTTTCACCAAAGATCTGTATGTCCGTTCGTCTAGCTGTACTTCTGTCTGTCGTAACGCTTTCGTTTCTACGCGATATCTCGAGAAGCCTAACTGTATGAGCCTATGCAATGAAATTTTACACAATAGCTCCTTACGGGTTAAGGTGTAGAGCACTATTGATTTTGAAGTCAAAAAGTCGAAGGTCTATAGGTAATAAATTTAAAAGTTCTGTCTGTTTTAACATTTACGTTTCCCAAAACGATATCTAAAAAGCCTTTTGGGGTTTTAAAGTGACATTTTATACTATAACACATTAAAAAAAGACATCTATTTTTTTTGCAATTAAAAGATTAAGTTTGTAAATTTTAAATTTATTTTGTGTGTAAAACATTCATTGAAAAGGCGATAGCTCACGAGGAATATGAGTTTTTTCAAATTTAATTTTATACCATACATGTAACTCCCTGTGTTGTTTTTGTTTTGCTTTGATCTAACAAAAATTGATTAAAGTACTTGCACATTTCCTGTCGGTGCAAGTTTAATTAATACACGATGATGAGTATTTCCTTGTAAAATATATCTATATTTCAAAATAACATAATTCATATTCAACATACATAGCTAACCTTTGCATGTTTTTCATTCCATTTTTTCAAAACAAGATGATTTTGTTGTTTGCAATAAAGTTTTTGCTGCCCTGGAGAGCCATGTTTTTGTGGAAGGTAAAAAGTTATATTTTATTGTAGTCGTATTATAATAATAACTTTTTTAAAATTATTGTTGATCTAAAATTTTTTACAGCCTTAAAGGATCTATTTGCTGCGCAGGATCATTCTGGAATGATAACAAATTGACCTGTGAAAAATATGTATAGATTTCTAAATAGTATTATTTAAATCATTTATCCTTAGTACATTTAAAAGGAATATTTTGTTTTTTTATCCTACATTGTATTTCTATCATAAAGAGTGCCCCCATTGGCTACCGCAGTATCAACTGTTCCATAAGTTGCATATTTCCAATTTTGGCGAAGATTGTCAAGGTACATGCGAGTGTAAAGAAAATTTATGTGACCATAGATTGGGGTGCAACAAACATCAAGGTTATCCAAGTTATTTGAGCTAAAAATAACAAATTTAAAGCAATCATTATACAACCATGTTCATAGATTGTATCTATTTTTTTTGTATTTTGACAGTTGAAAAACACACCGTCGCATTATCTATCGACAAAAAAAAATCCAAAAAAATCATCATTTATCACGGAAAATTCAAAGGATGGAACAATTTCCTTTTCCAGGCTTAACTAATTTGGTTTTTTACATAATTGTTTCATTCATTGGTATCTTTATTCTCTTCTTTGCAATTTTGTCGGAACATACTTTTATAAACATTGCCTTGGATCTCAAAAAATACCATATGAAAGGGAAAAGGGAAAGTTTCTCAAATCAAATCGTCAGTTACAAATGTCTCAACCTTAATACTCCTATAAAGAGGTTATATTCCTACTGATTCCCCGTATATAGATCCAATATGTCAGCAGCAGGACACTGAAGAAGGGAGGAGCGCCAAAATGAAAAAAATCTGCAAAAAACATTTAAAAAAAATGCTATAATGTAAATCAGATTCAAGAGGCGTTGAATGTTTCAAAATCGGAAAAAAAAATGGCCATGTTTATGTGGAAATTATTGATTGAAAAGGAATTTTATTTCATATTGGTAATTATCCAGTTTTTCCAAGTTGTTTGTTTCTCAAAAGAAATGATTTCCTTTCTTGCACAGAATCAAACCCTTTTAAAACATAAAAAACTCTGCAACAAATTTAATTATAGAAAATAACATCTTTTGGTGCAAATTACCTTTATTTATCTAATTCAAAACTTCAATAAATCAGTACATTAAATGAAACTGACAAAAGAATTGATTATTAAAAAAAAGTAATTAACGCCCCCGGGGGAACTCCAACCAAGAACTACCTTCTAGTGGAATTTATCGATCAGGTAGTTCATCTTACTGAGCTATAGTGCTGCATATCATTGAAAACTTTTAATGGACAAAGAAGCACCACATTTACACTTGGATTTTTTGGGGAAAAAGATTTGCATATGTTTGTTCATTTTCTTGAATTGAAATGCACACCTTTTTCGAATAACTTTTTTAAAATCACGGAGAGAAGACCTAGGGATAGAATTTTTTTTATTAGAAAAAGTGTTTTAAAATGTACCCTTTTATACCAAATGTCTGATCTAGCCAATTTTCAAGTTATTATTTTAGCAAATCTAAAACTTACTTTCAGGAAAATGCTTTTCTTTCCCATTTTACAGGACCCCCCCCCCCCCCCCCCCCCTGAAAAATGTTAACATTTCTTGAGACATGTCGATAAAATTTTTACTTTACAAGTACACCCAGATTCCTGCCGAATGCAAATCAAAAGCGCCATTGTTCTTTCTATTTCGTCATATAAAATAAATGTGTAAACTTGTTTTTTTTTTCAAGCAATATGCAGTTATTCATACCATCACATTTTCATTCATAAAGTATTGGAAATATGGAATGCCAATACTGCCTTATAGCAGAACACAACAATTGCATTGCGTCACGTTACATTATGTCGACTACTCACACTACTATTGCATTATGTCAACCTTCCATTACATAATGTGAACTCAATATATCATTTACCACACTATTAGTGTATTGTGTCCTCTTTTCTTTACATTACATTATGTCAACTCTTTATGACATTAATCCACACTACTATTGCATCGTGTCAACCTTCCATTACATAATGTTTATTCTTCATGACATTAACCCACATTACCTTTGCATTATATCAACTTTCTTTGACATTTACTCACACTATGTCAACCTTCCATTAAATATGTCAATTCTTTATGACATTTAATCATACATAATAAATTACCTACGGGGGCTTTAAAACTTGCTCTGACAGAAGTTTCTTATTTGTAAACACAGCACTGACACTGACAGTTTTAACAGTCCTGTTAACCCAAAAAATACTAGGGAATTTGTCCTGTCATCTGACAACTGCTTTTTCCATCAGTTGCAAAGTTTGTTCAAACAGTATGTTGGTGAAACATGAGATCTCCCCAGGAGAGTCAATAACCACTGTTCGATAATTAAGACCCAAAACTCAATGAACCTGTTAAGGAACATTTCAACATGGGGGTCACAAATTGGAGGACATGAAAGAAGTGGTGATTGACCATAACCCAAGATGGACAGACACTCAGAGAAAAAACCAAAGAAAAGTTCTGGATGCACGGATTTAAGTCATTCCGCACAAATGGTATTAACAAACTGAATGCTTCACCATAATGAACGAAAACTAGACCCAATTCCTGATGATACAAAACAAATTTTTCTCTCAATTTACAGTACCGACCGGACTCAACCCAACAGAAAGCAAACCCCGAGCGGACCCCGGGTTCGCTCTCATGGCGTTTCGGTTTCGTTGGGGTTGCAGGGCTCACCTGAGCCCCCGGGGGGGCCCCAAAGCGAACCCGTAGCGGCCCCCGAGCAAACCCGAAGCGGACCCCAAATTCAGTAGCCCCCCAGAGACCGAACGCGGGCCCCGTATTTCTTTTCAGAGCTGTCAATCAGCACATTAACCAATCAAAATGGCATACATTTTGGATTGGGATATAAGATTTAAATCGATATAAACCAAAACACTGTACATATAAGCAAAATGTGTGTCTGTGAAGTGTAAATCTATTATGATAATTAAAATATTATTTAATATTAAATACATGTATATTTTATTTATTCTAATTCTCCGGGTTTTTTTTTTTTATATTTATTTTTTTTTTTTATCAAAGCAATTAATTATATGTTTTAATTTTCCACGTAAATAATACATGAATATTTACGTTTTTATTTTCTTTAGTTTTTTATCCCGTATTTAAAGTTCATTTGGTAAATGAATTGGGTAAATACATCAGTCAATGCATAAAAATTTAAAATAAAAATTTTTCTGACAAAAAAAAGAGAACAGAAATATAGTTGGTCTTCGACAATTATTATAAAATTTCATCATCTCAAGATACTAACAGTTCAGGAATATTAATGTGCCCAATATTTAAAATATACAAAACATAAGGATAAAGGGAAAAATCAAGACAAAAAAAAGAGATATCATAACTGTAAATTCTCATCATTAGACTTGATATTAATAACAAAAGGCCCACGGACCTTATAGGTCACCAGTATTGTGCAACAACTTTCAAACAATTAAATTTGCTTCGTGTTTTAAACCAGAGGCCATTAAATTCGCAATTTACAATGTTAAAAGAGGTATCATTGCTTATCATAATTATAGACTTAGCATGCTTATTCTATTTTCTTAATACCAATAGTAATCAGAGTAATTTTAAGAGAAAATGCACTTCCACTTTATAACCAGTAATGCACCTCATCCCAAAGGAACCACTGAACCTGGGGCCACATATTTCAAAATTTTGCAAATTTTATCATAAAATGGTTAATTCCAAAGAGCAGGTTTCAAAGCATTAATTTATTTTCAGACTTTATACCCCACCCCCCTAACCCCCGACCCAGGGAGGGGGGCTAATTATCCATTATGCTAGATGCACCTTTTTTCATCTTAAATATATAAACTTGGATCATTGGCATAAAATCAAGGAGCAAAGGAAAATTTTCAAAGAATTAATGTATTTTCACTACATAATCAATAGAGCCCCGCCCTTACACCAGAACCCATAACCCTGGAATTCTGATGTTTCGGGACCCCGACGTTTCGGGACCTGTCAACACGTTTCGGGACTTGGGTTAACACGTTTCGGGAATTGGGCTAACACGTTTCGGGACTTCAATGTATTTTGTTAAGGAAATGAAATAAAACTTGTTTACTTGTGTTTTTATGTTTCTACATGTATAATTTCTCAGTTAATACACAATTTATAATTTAAGAAGCAAAGATACGAGATTTTATTAGTTTTAAAAGTTTGCATGCGGCACGAAGCACGCCTGCCGAGAAAATAAAACGCTCTCAATGTTGTCTCTTTAATTTCTTATTACAGTATTTAATATACATGATATATATTACCTTTATAAAGTATTTGATTAACCAAAATTTAATTCAAAAAATATACATTTGAATTATGTATTTGATATAATGTTTGATACGGGAATTTGTAGAATTAAAGACACCGGGAGACAATCTGCTTTGTAAAGACCACGGACGTGTTTTCTTTCTAAGACTTTATTTCTCTCAATAATAATAATCATTTTAGGTGTTTTATTTCATATTTGTTTACAGAATTTACAAAGGCTCAAGCTAGCACATGTGCAGTAAAAACTTTACG
The DNA here is from genome assembly GCF_032062105.1 of Saccostrea cuccullata. Taxonomy (NCBI): domain Eukaryota; kingdom Metazoa; phylum Mollusca; class Bivalvia; order Ostreida; family Ostreidae; genus Saccostrea; species Saccostrea cuccullata. The sequence goes on from NW_026921320.1 coordinate 13,240, forward strand.
TTTATGGGTAGCTGTTTTTTTTAATTTATGTTTACTGTGTATACACAGACAACAAATCTCGTGCAATGAAAGTAATTAACCCATCTTCGTATATACCCGACCAATGCATAATAATAATAAATACTAAATATTATTTAAATTGCAAATATTAAATTTTTCATATCAATCTTACAATACTATGCTCAAACTTTTTGAAAAAAAATATTAGAAATTGTTTGGGAAAAAAATAGACAAAATCAAGTTCAAAACAAATTGAAAACCTTTATATTTTGATGAACTATTGATGATGGGGAAATCATTGCCATTGTATAATTATTGTTTGATTTTGAATTATTTCATTATCAATAAAAAAACGACATTTTTTCCATATTTTAGAATTTTATTTTCAGAAAATAATTTCGAAAGAAACCATCAATCGATCTTTTTAGTTGGCATTACCGGCGGCGTTTTTATACATGTACGTAACACCAACACCTGACCCTAGTTGTTGTTTTAACAATTTACTGACATGTTTTTTTTTAAGATATAAAACGGTAGCTGGAAATCACTTGAATATTTTTAAAACATATATCATCAACCTGAGAAGCTTAAAGTTTGGAACAAAAACCCCCCCCCCCCCCCCTTTACCACATACACACAAGAAAAAATGACTTATAAAAGATTTGATAAGATTTTTAGAAATAAGAATAAATTTGTAGAGATCATTCTAATTCGTCTGTTATGGAAAAAAACACATCAAAGTATATCTTTATGAATTTTTTTTATATAAATATTAAAATTCGGATTTAGCTTGAAATATTACGTACAATGTGTACTTAAAATAATATGCTTTATCACCATAATAAAATAATTTGTTGAGATCCCAAAAAAAAAATTACTCAAGTCCCGAATCGTCTTTACCCAAGTCCCGAACCGTCTTGTCGCTAGTCCCGAAACGTCGTATCTGTCAGGTCCCAAACGTCGTGGTCCCGAAACATCTTGCACCCTAACCCTGGGGCCATAAGATTCACAATTTTGGAAGAGGCACTCTTGTTTATTATAACTATATACTAAGTTTATTTAATACTCAGGAGCAGAGAAGACGATTTTAAAAAGAATTAATACATTTTCACTATATGATCAATAGCGCCCTGCCCTTACACCAGAACACTTGACCCTGGGGCCAAAAATTCACAATTTTGGAAGAGGCACTCTTGATCAACATAACTATGTACTTACATAGTTTATTTAATACCCAGAAGTAGAGAAAAAGATTTTCAAAGAATTATTCATTTTTACTATATGATCAAGAAAGCTCCGCCCTAACACCAACACACCTGACCCTGGGGCTATGAAATTCAAAATTTTGGAAGAGGCGTTCTTGATCAACATAACTATTAACTTACATAGTTTATTTAATACCCAGAAGCAGAGAAGGAGATTTTTCAAAAAAATTTGTGCATTTTCACTATATGATCAGTAGAGTCCTGCCCTAACACCAGAATCCCTAATCCTTGGGTCATAAAATTCACAATTTTGGAAAGGCACTCTTGCTAATTAATACTATGTGCTTGGTTAGTTTATTAAATACCCAGGAGCAGAGAAGACGATTTTTAAAGAATTAATGCATTTTCACCTTATAATCAATAGGGTCCCACTCTAACACCAGAACCCCTGACCCTGGGGTCACAAAAAATAACATTTTTGGAAGAGGCACGCTTACTCATCATAACTATGTACTTAGTTAGTTTATGGATACCCAGATGTAGAGAAGAAGATTTTGAGGAATAAATGCATTTTCACTAAATAACCAATACAGCCCCGCCCTAACACCAGAACCCCTGACCCTGGGGTCATAAAATTCACACTTTTGGAAGAGGCACTCTTGCTCATCATAACTATGTGCTTGGTTTTTTAATACCAAGGAGCAAAGAAGAAGATTTTCAAAGAAATAATGCATTTTCACTATATGATCAATATAGCCCCGCCCTAGCACTAGAACCCTTGACCCTGGGGCCATGAATTTCCTTATATTGGTAGAAGATCTATGCTCATTACATTCATGCCAACAGTTTGTCTATTGATGTCCAAGAGTATAGAAAAAGATTTTTAAAGATTGCACTAATTTTTGTTGTTTTGGCCCAACCCTCAGGCCCTAGGGGGGCGGGGACCACGAAATTCACGATTGTTGTTTCCCATCACCCATAGATGCTTTGTGCTAAAATTGGTTGAAATTGGTGCAGCGGTTTCAGAGAGGATGCTGAAAATGTTCAAATGTTAACGCACGACGCACGACACACGACGACGGAGGAAAACGGATAGCAATAGGTCACCTGAGTTACTCAGGTGACCTAATAAAGCCTGATGACTTTTACTTAAAATTCTATGAGTCGTCTTCCCAATATTGTACTCAAATTGTAATTATAAGCTTACATATACATGTACAGGAAGATGTAGAAAAAGTACTACAAATTACCAACAACACGAACAACAAAAATTGTCAAATTTTTGGGACGCTCTCTCCCTTCCTCAGGACAAAGAAAAAAGTTAAAAAGTCATAAGAACACAAGTAATAAACAGGTAATAATTGAAAAATTTACAATTTTTATTGTTGTTGTCATTGGCCATTTTTTGTGCTTTATATGTTGTTGGTTTTATATATATATATATATATATATATATATATATATATATATATATATATATATATATATATATATATATATATATATATATATATATATATATATATATATATATATATATATATATATATATATATATATATATATATATATATGTATGTATGTGTGTATGTGTGTGTGAGGGTGTGTGAGGGTGTGTGAGGGTGTGTGTCATTTCTTCTATGAAAGCAATTCAATCACTTCGCAGCCGTTTTGATAACCCATCGTGCATACAAAAAATATTTACAAAAGAACGCATGCTTTTATTTCAATTATTACCTGTTTATAACTTGTATTAACCATGCACAGTTTTTATATAGACATGTACTTGTTTGGGTCGCCGCGTGGCGCAGTGGTTATAGCGTCTGCGTTAGAGTCCAGAAGTAAGGAGTCAATCCTTACGTCGCGGGTTCGAATCCCACTGCGGAACGTGGAGACAGGTCCTTCGGATGGGACCGTATAAACTGGGGGCCCCGTGTCGCAGTAGGTGTTGGCTCGAAAAAGATCCCTCACTGCTAAAAGGCCCTGAGTGCCGTGCATAGGACAAAATTTGTAGCCCTCCAACGGCAAGTGGTGGCGTCTCTATATGAGTGAAAAATTCTGAGAGGGACGTTAAACAATATACAATCAATCAATCAATATACTTGTTTGGAAATACCTACCAGGAAGGTAGCTCAGTCACTTATTTAATCAAAATTATTACATTCCAAGTAACGAATTTTTTAATTTTCAGCATGTGTAAACGGATGTATGAATTTATTCACTCAATGCAATTATTTTTAAAGACGTACAACACACTGGGGGGAGATAACTCTTGCGATTTCAATTGACCGTTTGACGTGACGTCAAATTTAACGACAAAAATAAAGCGTCAAAACGACGAGTAAAACGATCCCGATGTATATCAATCATGAAAGAACATTAGGATAAGGGCTTGGCTGTGATTGTGCGTACCATACTCAATCAACAATTATTTTTTTTAATTAACCCGATTAAACTCCGTAAAATTAATAGTTTAATACCATCTTTTAATGTTTTTTTCATTTCATATACAATAAATTGATTTATGACCAAAGCGCAGATTTTTTTTATTCTGAAAATTTTATTTTACATTGCCAAAATTTTTATTATGTACAATTGGCTATGTAACATTCCGATTAATGGTCTTCATTACAAATAGTGTATACACGATATAAATATTGTTTTTCTTCTTTAATTGAATAAAACAACAATAAATAAACAATAAACTTTTTACAATGTAAAATCGATGTTGTTCTCAGACCCTAACTGATCAAAGAGGAACAACTCTAAAAATGTAGGAGATGTTTATTTTCTTCCTTTTATTCACGGTTTTCCAGAGAATCAGATACATTTACAGCAAGACCTGATAAATCCGAGAATTGAATACTATAGACCTCATATACACAATGTAAGTATAGAATTGAAAACAATTGTTCACTTGCACTGAAATTATCTACATTTATGAAAATCCTATATTGCAGCAAATCAACTTTCTGTCAACAATGTCAGTTCGCATTTTCTCGAATGAAAACAAAACGTAGCCTATAAGAATTTAAAAAAAATATCAATATGGGATTTGATATAAATTGAAAAATCAATGAAGAGTTTAATGTTTGATGTTTTGAAATTAATGTGGACAAATACGGAATTTTCATTTTCACTTTAGAAGCAACGACATTGAAAGAAATGCGTACAATATCATGAGGGGTGTATGTACATCTAATGCAAATGTCGATGTACATGTATTCCCACGGCCACATACTGTCTCGTTTGAAATAATGACATGAAACTACAATTATTCCATTTATATCACAGGAGAGTTGAACGTACACCATTTTTAGAATGAATAGAATTAAAGAAATAAAATGAAAAATCAACATTCAGTCAACAAAACTTGAATTCGTATCCAGATTTCATGTGATATGGAATGCATATGATAATGCATACGTATATGGACTAAACACTAAAATCTTTCAGTAATTTTTTCCTGATACACTGTACATATAAGAAGAGTAGTCAATATTTATTCTACATTCATGAATTTAAAAACTATAATGCATACCTCCGGGGGAAACTTGACGAAATACCAGTAAATTCGCACTGAAAACGACGTTTCGTCAAACGCTTATGGTCTTCGACGCAAAAAGGGAAGGGGTGGGGGTGATTGGAGTATTCAAAAACTGCCGAAAAATCTACATTTAAATACGCTTTACGTATGAGACCTTTTTAAATTTGTAAGTTGATATATTTTTTAAAACAAAAGCAATATTCCAATTTAATTTTTTTTTAATGTGTATTTGTAGATTCATATAACAAAGTGATTTACCCCCTTCTGAAATACGCGCGGAAACGTGATTTATTGAGATTGGGGGAGGGGGTTATTTTCCGCTATTAAATCAAAACTGGTCGTACAAAAATTATACAAAAAATTATGAAGATTACTTTTACTACCAGCTACCTAAAGAAAGTTTTTTACGAAAATTAAACGACAGGTTTTTTCACAAAAAAATTAGAATTTGAAATATACGCTATTTTTAAGGTTTAGAAAATTCATAGTTTTTTCGGTTTAAGGTCTTTAAAAATTGTTTTGATGATATGTATATAAAAAAGATAACTATGTTTTTGTGTTAAATGGTCAAAGGAATAAGCAAATGAAATTTGACATTTATATCTAACCTGGTTTTATTGAAAATCAAGGTTTAAGTAGTTCATTGATTAAAAATTTTTCTCTCCTTGTAAACAACTAAAGGGGGGGGGGTAACTTTCGGAAGTTCCTGTCCAAAAACCACTCGAACGATTTTGTCCAAAATATGCATACATGCAGTAGATATAGTCATGTACTAAATATACAAAAAGAACGAAAATTAAACGACAGGAATTTTTGGGGGGGAGGTGTGTTGTACATCCTTAAAACAACTTTAATTTGAAATTTATTGTTACAGTTACAAAAAAGATAATTATAAATATAAGCGGGGAATAACATACCTGTAGTGTCAATTAATTT
>NW_026921321.1:0-18888 GCF_032062105.1 Saccostrea cuccullata
GCAAAAAATTTTGGCAAAGCTGCATTCAGTTGGAGCTACTGAGATCAACTTTAGATATATGTATTCCATGAAAATTCATGTTATAGCATCAACACTTCATCATAGAAAACATTACATTCCTCTACTCTTTAGTAGAGGAGATACTCTTTATGGTCATCTCTATAGGGGATAAACTAGCTGGATTTTAATTGTCTGTTGGATTTCATTGTCGGATATCAGAAACTTCAAATCAAGCGAGTTAATTGCTTGTAGAGATGACTTTAAAGGACTAAGAGGTGTATGAAATATATACAGATTGGTTAAACAGATCTGGACGATTTCCAAATATGGAAGTCAAGAATGATAACCGTGAATTGCTATAAATGCACAGAATAAACAAGGTGCTTATCCTCCTGTCCAATCAGATAACAGCATTTAGACAAACCCATCAGAAAATAAATAAAACACGTGGTTTTAAACTTTTCTGCTCAAAAGATTTTTTTAGGACAAACTTTTTCTAAACTTTATGCATATTTAGGAATGAAACATACAGCATAAATGACAATTCTACCTTAACAAACCCGACTTGAAAGGTTAGAATAAATTCTAAGTGGGATATAAAATCTGTCAATAAGAGGTAGCTATCCCAAAAGCTTAACTCGTGTTAAGAAATTTGATACAAATACAGCAGATTATCAGTTTTTAGAACCTGGTATGAAAATATTTTCGGATAGGAATATTTTTAACATTTTAATTATTTCCTGAGTGTTTATTACAAAATCGTCCAGTTTCTGGTATGCATGGTAACGGTAATTTATGGTGAAAAAGCATCAATCTAAATTCACTTTTCTCAATGTTTAACACATTTTTTTGTGTCCATTTAGTGTTTATAACATTGTATTCAGCGCTCATGAAACCCGTGATATTTTATAACTACGGTCTTTACGATGAACATGTGTATGCAACTGACCTATACCCATGAAACCTACGCAATGTTGTTGGAAATCGGACAGCTAAGCAAAATTATTGTTACTTACATAGGGTATGTAATGCAAATGTTATTAATCTATAAATATAATTGATAATAACTTGACAGTCTGATCTGTTCCTTCGTAAACTAAACAATCGCGTTGTTACATGCATTTATCTATTTTTTTTTTCACGATGAAAATATAAAGTTTGTTCAGGGTAAATATGTGGGGAATATACCTTTTTCTTCCAAACTTGTCATTTTACTTCTTGAATCTTTTTTGAAGAAAAAACAAAATAACATGTTGTCTTTTTGTTCCTTTGATTGTTTTGGGGTGTGTAAAAAACTGCTGTCTGTTGATAAAAAAATATTTATGTGTATATGATGTATATTTATAGCAAATTTCAGTTATTGTTCTTGACTTCCATATTTGGAAATCATCCAGACCTCACCTGTTAAGAATGTTTCTAAAATTAGAGAATGAAAGGTAGTTGATTGATCAATGCTGTAAAATGGAAAAACTCTCCCCAGCAGTGCGCAAAAAAGCTTGCGCTGTAAATTGCACCTATTTTGCATTACAGGATTTGTAGCATTATGGTCAAAGACTAATACAGTGGACCTTCAGATATCCGGACGCCAGATATCCGGATGCTTCAGTATCCGGACGATTTTTCATCGGAACGAAATTTTTAAATGTTATTCTGTCTTGTTTAATTGGGCATTCAGATATCCGGATGCTTCACATATCCGGACAAATTAACTGGGGACCAAAGCGTCCGGATAAATGAGGGTCCACTATATATAAAACCATAACTGTACAATTCTGCAGTTACTTAAATTCTAGCTGCAGAACTGAAGAGCTCTCTGATTGAGAAATTTCGGACAGATAAAGCAGAGAGCTACAGATCCAAGTGTTGTAAAAACCTTCGATTTACGCACACGATTTTTTGTCGCTCACTTTGGGTATTTTTTTCTTGTATTTTATAAAGTCGCCAGCTTTAAATGGCATTTAATAATTAATCATACATTTAACTTCAATCCTGATAATTTTCTTACCTTTCAACGCTAACAAATGAATGTTTGTGGTTACGGACGTCGAAATGGAACTCTTTTAAACCGACATTACAAAACTATATACAGGACTGTTTCGGACGGTTAAAAGGTAAATAAACTTTAATAAAGTATCAAAAAGAGTTAAATACATAATAATTCAATTTTGTTTTTATTCTCGCCTCTCATTGGTTGATTTCCAAAAAGGAACGCAAACCATTTCTTGATAACCTGGTTTGGTATGGGGACACACCCCTTGACAACCAGCTGAATCATCTGTATCCATGCAATCCTCTCATTTCCAGTCTATGGGATTCATAAAAAAAATCCAGATTTAATAAATGTGCCTTTAACTTCAAACAGAAGCTCGATCTTACCTCATGTAAACAAACATCATGGCTGCTGGATCTGTGTATCAGTTATTGCGTCCCTTTGTTTCAAATCACTTCCATTATTAGGGATGTATTATTGAGCGGCAAATTTGGACTCATAAAAAGCACCTAACTCTCCCGATTTAGGCGGGAGTCTACCGCTTTTTCACTCCATCTCCCGCCTACCGATTTAATTCAGAAATCTACCGCTTTTCTACAAAAGCTGCGTCTAAAGTATTTTTGGTTCGCTTGGGTATCCATTTTTGAAGCCACTCTCATAAAATCTCGCTAGATATCGCGTGATTTGACTCGGAATCATACAAACGCTTTTTTGTACATAGATTTCAAGCACGGATTTGACAACGACAACAACACAAGACTACCAGTGATTACATTGGTTACGATAAATTAATCAACATCCCTGCCATGAAAAAGGAGATACAGCTTTTAAGAATTAGATGAAAACATTTGACATCGTCTTTAAAAGCACAGAAGCTCACAACTTTATCAATAAAGTCATAAGAAATCACTCGATTGACCAAGCCATATGGCACATCTCTACTTTCGTTTTCGATCATCGCGGGAAATCTGATTTATATAACGAAAGATAGGAACTTGTTTTAGATCTAGATAAGATTAAACCATGGCATCATTTGTTTTGTTTAAAAACTGAATGAACATTCAGAATTATTGCTTCTAGGCTATATCAGCAAAGATCACTCTTCAAAAGGCTAAGTAAAGTAGCCAATCCAAGCAACATGATGAGCATGAAAGATATTTGAATTTGTACAATTTATGTCAAACTTAAGGTGTTTCTGTCTTCTTCTTTGCTTTGATATTTAAGATTAATTAGTGTAGGTACCTGATTTCATTTAAGGCTTATAATATACATGTATATTACATGAAAGATATCGATAATCCAAGCGTTAAACAACGCGCGCAATGCTACCGCTTTTGAGGTCTGAATCTCCCTATTTTTCATCACAATAGGTTAACATGTATGTGGCCCCTTAAAAGGAATATCTTAATTTTACTTTATATATAGCTTTAATTTGTTCAGCTATACATGCGACCTTTATTGGTCATTTTCAATTTGATCAAAATGCCATTATTTTAGAAATATGACATAAAGTTCATGTTTTGTCGCCATTTTCTTATATTTTGTATAAAACTGCTTATTTTCAAGCAGTTTTTCTTTCAGAAAATATAAAGCCTAGAACAAACTTTATCATTTTACCAAAGATGTATCTATCCAATACTTATTAGTGACAGAAAAATTATGTATGTTCTACACTGCGCTCTATGTTTCCCATAAGAAAATCAAAGTACTCAGAAGTACTGAAAGCCGGGCTCATTTGCAGGGTAATGAACAAAGACTGTGGTGACAGTTTAAAATCAAGTTCAGACGTTTCGAGGTTATGTTACACACAAAAATATCTCAATGGCATGTATAGTATTAAAAAGTTTTAAAAATTAAATAAAATATAGCTAGAAATTAACAGCGTAAAATATTTATCACATGTATCGTTTTGGGGTTTTATATACAAACAGAAGTAAAACACCGATGCAGCAAGATTAATTAAGGTCAAAAGATTATGCCCTGATGTGTCCTCAGCGGGGAGTTTTGCATCAAGTCATTAATGATGTTCCCTGCATTTGTGTTAGCCTGATAGTACAACCTTTATTTATAGAATATGACGCAGACAGGGATACCTGATGAAAACCTTTCGCACCTTTTGAATTGCTTTGTAAAATATTAGTCAAAGGAGCCAGGAAAAATATCAAACAATTTAATATTTTGATAAAAACATTCGATTTACTATTTCTTAAGGTGTTTGAATGGATTTTGTTTTCTCAACAGCGGCGTACATATTATATTTTTACTCATAAACTCAATTTGGCGGTGAAGAAGCAGATTTCCTGTTGCTCACCGTCGCAATAGCCGGGCATTGCTCTACGAGCAATGAGCCTGGCTAAAAACATAAAGAAAAAGGCATATTTTGGGGGGTTTTTTGTTAGATAGCAAAAATAGCATTACTAATCATTTTATTTACAGCCAGTGAGTGCATATGAATGTGAAAAATATATTGGAAATATTTCTAATATAATCTCTTCTACAAAATAAATATCAATTAAACATATCTGAATATAATTCTAAAATGTTAATTTTAGGGGGGCCAAAATTGGCTCTTATCATATATGGTCCTTTTATCCATTTGATTGAATAAAATAGATGTATTTTTAAACTCCTTTTTAAAATCCTTTGGATATGTGCATCTTTCATACATGATCTGTACAAATAACTGTAAAATGGATTAAACATTATCTTAATTTTTTAGATTAAATTCAAAGATCAAAATTAATGTACAGTAGATGTTTTTCCTGCAAGAATTTTTCTACGATTCGTGGCATTTTATAAAGTACTAATTTTCTGCAAATCACTGATCAGACGGAATTAGGTTTAGAACATGATGGAAATGGAAATATTTATGATCTCATTTAGGACCACCAAAAGTTCTCATTCAACCCAGCAGAACGGTGTATGCAGTTGTTGGACAGAGAGTTTCTTTAGAATGTGTCGCTCAGGGAGTCCCAACGCCGAGCGTTTACTGGCGATATGAGTCGACTCCCAGCAGAGGAGATTTGCCCGCCTCACTGGACGCTGATCTCGGCCCAGGCTCAGCCACACTCACCATAGAATCCATCTCTAATGGCGACAGTGGCAACTATGTGTGTGTCGCCACAAACGATGCAGGATCTGTGGAGGAAACTGCCCAGATTATTGGTAAATAATCAGTTAATCAATAAATAATCAGTTTACAGTTGTACTTCAATATGTAAAACACTGATATCCTGAATACTTTGGATATGTCAGTGTGATTTATAAGTCCTGAATTCTTTTCCCCCCTGAAACATTGTTTTTTGAATCCTTGCATTTTTTGAAGATTTTTTTGTTCCCATGGAGTTTGGGATATGGAGGTTTGACTGTATTTATTGATTTCTGTATGTAATGATAAACATCTCGGTAATTCTCTATCTACAAGGCATACATAATTCATGCTGTCCTTGACATTTTGGTTTTACTGCACACACTGTTATATGTCTATGAGAGTTTGCTTTTACTGTATACTGAATGTGTACGGTACTTAAAATGGCGGGCTTCATATTTTAGCAGCTATGGCGCAGACGAGGATGCGCTAATTTATGAATACTGCTAAGAATTCATTTATAAATAGAATATACAGCATGAAAATGGGTAGCGCTAATTCATGATTTCGCCAATAAATCAATATTGATTGATAGCGCTAAATTTGAATAAGCCAAATAATGTACATGTACAGTACACTCTGTTTTGTCTATGAGAATTTGGTCTTACTGTATACACTGTGTTTGTAGTGCGCGAGGAAAACCCTAACGTGCCTGGAGTTACTATTACTGGTCCCGAGAGATTGGCTGCCACAGAAGGACAGTCAGTGACTCTGAGATGTGAAACACAAGGCAAGTCTTTTGATGAACCGTGTTGCCATGGTTACTAAAAATAGAATTTTCTGTGAAATTCCTTTAAAATGCTACTCCTTCTACAGATTTGGTCTGATTTCAATATTACTTGGCACACAAGTAGACTACACTAAGATATATAGTATAGTGCATCTATTTTTGATTTCGATGAACAGTGTTGCCATGGTTACTAAAAATAGAATTTTCTGTGAAATTCCTTTAAAACGCTACTCCTTCTACAGTTTTGATCTGATTTCAATATAACTTGGCACACAAGTAGACTACACTAAGATATATAAGATCGTGCATAGGATTTCAATTTCGATGAATGTTGTTGTCAGGTTACTAAAAATAGAATTTTCTGTGAAATTTCTTTAAAATGCTACTTCTCCTACAGTTTTTATCTGATTTCAATATAACCTGGCACACAAGTAGACTACACTAAGATACATAGAATAGTGCATCGATTTTTGATTTCGATGAACAGTGTTGCCATGGTTACTAAAAATAGAATTTTCTGTGAAATTCCTTTAACAGCGCTGCTCCTCCTACAATTTTGATCTGATTTCAATATTACTTGGCACACAAGTAGACAACACTAAAATACATAGAATAGTGCATGTTTTTGATTTCGATGAACGGTGTTGCCATTGTTACTAAAAATAGAAATGTCTGAAATTCCTTTAAAACTCTACTCCTTCTACAGTTTTAGGCTAATGGCAATGACTTCTTTTCTCATCCTTTGTTATAAGTACAAACCAGTAGAGCTACAGTCTCGACAGAGACTTCTGGTTAGAATATGCATTGCTTTCAAGCAAATTATGTGTAAATAAAAAAAGAAAAATGTTGATTTTCTTGTTAGATTCTCAGTATTGCTTCTTTCTTTAGGACTTACTAATGCTGTTGTCCAGTGGAGGAGGAGGGAGGGTCCTTTGCCCCCCAATCACAGCATTCAGGGAGGAACCCTATACATTCCTCGCTTCCAGAGAGAGTATGCCGGGGAATACATCTGCACTGCCACCACGCCAGTCAGAAATTACGAGACCTCCGTTTTCATCATTGTAACAGGCAAGAAGTTTGACCAATTGTTTGGAGATGCATACAATTTACATTTAAAAAATTCTTACAGAAAAAACAATAAAGATAAACATAAATATCTGAAATATATCCTAAAATGTAAGGAATGTCTTTTTTCCTTGGTTATCATTCTAATTTGCTAAGTAGATAAAATAAATCAGCAAATGTAATGTCATAATGATAAAAAAGTCTAATATTGCAGTGACCCCCAAGTTGAGCATTTCACCAGCTGAAGTAGAGGCCAGGGCAGGGCAGACAGTACAGCTCCGATGTCAACCCCAGGGTCAGGGACCATTTAACATTGAATGGATCAAGCTGGGAGGGGCACTGTCCCCCTCGGCCACCCAGACTGTGGACGGAATCCTAGAGATCCGGGCAGTGACGGCGGCGGACGCTGGACGGTACCGCTGTGTGGCGACCAATTCTGCAGGATCCTCAGATGGCATTGCTGTTGTTGTAGTGCAAGGTACCTTAAACAAGGAAATTTTTCCCCTCCATTTTATTATAGCCCTTTTACCCTCATCACAATATGGCAAATTAAAATGGGGCAAAGAAAACATCTCCTAAACAGAAATTGTGCATGGGTGAATTTAAAATGTGGTAAAATTTGGGGGAAAATGAGATGAGGCAATGAAGTAATCCTGGAAACTATGTACTGTTGCACTTGATATGAAATAAGATAGAATAAAGTATGAGTCACTCTGGTTTTGTTTATAATATGATTTAATTGTCCTTTTTTCCTCCTCTGCAGTGCCCCCCACAATAGTTGTTGCTAACAGAGACAGGACTGTACGTGAGGGTGAGACTGTCATACTTCAGTGTCAGATTACCGGGACCCCACAGCCACAGGTCACCTGGGAGAAGCAGGGCGGGGCTCTCCCCTCCAACTCTGACATCAGGAACGATATACTGACGTAAGAATGTCAATTTAAAATAAAACATACATGGTAATATTGTTAATGTGCTTTGAAGCAAGTATTGTTTTAATTATTGGGGTAGTCAGAAAGATGTTAAAATTCATTTGGAAACAAAAATTTGCATTAAATGTTGTTAAAATTATTTCAGTACTTTGAAAGATGTTAAAAATGATAACAATTTTAACATCAACAAGTCTGACTTTCAACATATGTCAAGGATATTTCCAAATGCACTACAGCACTGAGTACTAACAAAGTATGTTTTTATTATCAGTATATACAATGTGAGGAGTGAGGATCAGGGCCGCTACATCTGTAATGCCAGGAGTACCGCTGGGTCTGCCAGGGACTACATCATGGTTACTGTCCAATCAGGTCCAGCGTTGCATACCGCTTCACATTGAAATTGGTTTCTTTGTCATGGAATGCAATCAGTCTATAAAAACAGATTTTTTTGCAATTTTATTAAAACCAGTTTGTGAGTTGCTTTCACTATTCACTATTTTAAAAATGTTTTTCTGTATTTTATAGTTAATGGTGGTGGTTCTATAAAGTATGACACACAATATGTTGACGTGGGAGAAAGGGTAGAAATGGAATGTGTCACAACAGGTATAGTTCTTCTTTCTTTGGTACAATCAAGCTGATACAGTGAATCTTGTCTAATCCAAATGTTATGTATTAATCTAAAATTTTGCGTAATATAAAGTCCCTTTCAGTGTTGTCTACACTGGTATGTTGCCTAAACTGGCCAATTTATTTGGAATTACTTGTGTTCGAATAAAGCAAATGAGTTACTTGTAAATTATTCATTTTCTGTTGGATGTCCACCTGTATTTGTTATACATCTGTAGCTTTTTAAGATAAACACTCTTTAACAGGCTCCCCTCTGCCTACGGTCAGATGGTCTAAATTGGAGGGTCCTATTTCCCCCTATGCCAGTGTTAACGATGCCTTCCTGGTCATGCAGTCTGTCAGGCTGGAAGATGCCGGAACCTATGTTTGTACTGTAGAGAATATCGTAGGAAAGGTTGAGACAAGAGTCACCCTGTTTGTAAGAGGTAGGTGAATATTGGCAAAGAAATTACTGTAGATTGTGAAATGTACATTACTAGTATACACAGAAGTTTACTTATATTGTGTAATTTCTCAAGGAGCACCACTTGCTTTTATTTGTACGCTGATATGTAGCTGAAATGTATGTAAACACCTGTGATCAACAGTATACTTCCAAATTCAATTCCTCATGATTGGACATCTACAAGTCATTTTGCTTTATATGTATGAAGTATTCATGTAAATTAAGGAATCTACAGTAATACATATTCCAGATTGTTACGCATATATAAAAATGTGGCGATGTCAGGTTGTGTATGATTATTGTCACTTTTCAATACAGGTGAGCCCATCATAACTGGGGCCAGTGAGTCCCTGACAGCAGCCCTGGGGTCCAGCACCTCCATGTCCTGTGAAGCTGTGGGGTACCCCCAACCAGAGATCAGCTGGTACAAACGGGGAGGAAACATGCCAAGGTATTTATATCTGTAATACTTCCTAGATCAACAGCACCAAATTGTTTTTTTTCCAATAAAGAATATTTGAATAATATATTGAATTATTAAAAATAAATATTTATTGAACTGAGATGTACAATTAATAGTTATATACTTTAATTATTTCTTAGCGACAAATTAAAAGACCAAGTTTGTCTTGGGCCATAAAAAAAGGCAGAAAAGCAATAAATGTGAAAACATTAAGCAAAACTTCATGTCGTTTATTTTGAAAAATGCATTCATCAGATTTTAGTACAATGTATTCATTTCATCACAAATCTTAAGCATGATAAATTTGCTGAACAAATTCAAAACTACAATTGTATTTATAGGCATGAAAAAGCCTGCAATCTCCTTGAGTGTAGTATTCATCATCATTTATTTTATAGCGTATTTTAACACAATGTAAATCTTTTTTTAAAAATCATTTGCATTCTTAGCAATGATTTCATTAAAAAAAAACACCCCCCATGCAATGCTTTTCACCATTGAGCAAAAGGCACATTTCATTCATAATTTTTCAAATAAATCCTTTTCAAAATTATTTTTCCAATTTTTTAGGTAGAAAAGAAGGACTAAATGATATTTCAACTTGCTAGAAATATTCTAAGGCCTATGCTTTTTATTTGTTTAGAAAAAAGTACTTTAAGATTATTTTCCATATAAAGTTTGTTGATTTCTGATGAAATTATATGAGAACCACTATGAAAATAATCCAAGCTCTGTGCTTATCGCTTGATTTATAGAGAATACTCAGTCGATGAGGGAGCATTGAAAATAAATCGCTTAAGACCAGAAGACGCAGGCACATACATTTGTAATGCACAAAATGATGTGGGCAAAAATGAGCATTCCACCAATCTGGTAGTAGGGGGTAAGGTCGCACATGCCTCAATCTGTCGCTTGCTGTGTATCAATGCTTGCTGGGTCCTGGATTCAGTGATTGCAAATGAGACATTATTGCATAATATTTGTGCATTATTGCATTAATAAAACACAAAGATCTCAAGTGAAAAGGGGGTTAATTTTAGTTTAATGTTTTATTTTTTTGGGGGGGGGGGATTTACAATTAAAAATTTTGTCAATGTTTCCAAATTAATATTATGATTATAGTTTGAGGAAAGTGAACACTATTCACTCCAGTCACTGGATCCATGCCATGCTTTTTTCACCTTTGATCAGCTTTGCAACAGGTGCTCCCTCTACACAGGAAGGACAGGAAGTATGGAGTTGTCTTCCCTTTTTCTTACTGTTGTCTGTACTTTTCAGAGATTACACGGTAGATAATGGAAAACTGGAGATTCCTCGACTTTACCAAGGAGACCAGGGCACTTATGTCTGTCAAGCCCAGAATGACTTCGGTCAAAATGAAAAAGATTATAACCTTACCGTCGGGGGTATAGTCTTTTAATTTTATTTGTTGTATGTTAGTTGCTGTATGTATGTATGGTTAGTGTTGTCAAGTGGATGGGATTTTACTTATAAGTATACAATGTAGGTATGGCTAAGAGTAATGCACTGCTAGTCTGACAATATGCAACTTAATGTACACTTGTATATTTATGTAAAATAAGTAAGTTCATATACTGTACACTTACTTACCTTAATAGCAAACTCACAAGCTGAGATGCTTGATGTTATTGAAATTAGAGAGAGATATTTTTTTGTTTTAGATGTTATTGAATATACAATACATCTTTCACCATAAAGATGTTGCACACTTTTAGATAAATGTACATGATCGACTGATTGATATGTTTCATATTGCTGTAGGTATTATATTAGAAAATTTTCTTCATATTTCAAGGCTTTAGTTACCATATTTGATATTTATATAGCCATATAGCTTTATTCAATATACTTTTTATTTTAATCAAAAAACACAATGACATAATCTATAATTTAGCAGTGCTTGCTTTCTTTTCCATTCATTCTTTCTACTTTGAATATAATTACTGGTAATGTAGTATTTCACCGATCTTTCATTATAATATGAAAAACACAATGCAGAGAGATGTAAGAGATATTTACAGTAAACAAAGACAAAATATTATCGATATAATTCAATGATTAAACATTTATAGCTGTTTCTTGAAATAAGATTTATTTCCTAATAAAGAATTACCGGGTAATACTTTCTGCATTCTTATAATAAACATGAAATAATTAATGTCCTTGTATGGTGTTACACAGATCTGGTTCCATACTTTGATCAAGAGCCAGTATCTTACATCAGCTATCCACCCATTGAAGATCACCACATCAACTTTGAGATTTTACTCTCAATGAGACCGGAAACTACAGATGGTAAGTAATCAGAGCTGCTTCAAGATTGTGGCCTACTGCTACAGTAAAACACCCTTAAAATTAACACTGTTATAACAAATTGATGCTTACAGTGAAGCAATTTTCATTCTCTGCTAGCTGCAAGGCTAGATAAAGACTGTATGAACACATGTTTTCCGAAGTAAAACACACCATGAAGTTCCAAGGATGGATAATTTTGTTTTTTTATAAATGGAATTTGCTACACCCATTAAGTCTACAAATAATCTGAAGCTAGGCTTGCTGCTGTGATCTTGCTTGCAATTTTATTCTGAATCTAGAGAGAATGTAGTAAATCTAGCTACTTTCTACTTTAAAAAATTGCAGTTTGGATGAAAAGAAATGACTGCATTGTTGACTTTTTAGGGTTGGTATTGTACAATGGACAATATGATAATGCCCGAGGAGACTATGTCTGTCTTGGAATGAGAGGAGGTTACCCAGAATTCACTTTTGATGTTGGTTCTGGACCGGCTCTGATACAGGGCAACCGGACTCTTCCTCTGAACCAATGGAATACCATCAAACTCAAGAGAGAAAATTCTGTTGGTGAGTTTAACTGATGTTCAAAAACTTTCAAGCATGCACTGTTCAAAGAAATTTTTATTCAGAATAAAATAAGTTTCTAAAGTCATGATTTTTACATGAAAACTAAATTTTGCCTACTAAAGTTATGTGTGCTGTCTGTTGAATCTTTTTGACGTCTGTTATTTGACACTTTACAGGAAGTATGGAGGTGAATGATGAGCCAGTGTACACCGGATCTTCCCTGGGACAGTTCAGCGGTCTGGATCTGGGTCAGAACATGTATCTGGGTAATGTACCAGATCCCAACAAGGTACCAGAGCCAGCCAGACACTCATCTGGATTTGTTGGTAAATATTCTCTGTAACATTTAGATTATCACAATGACAGTCTCTTTCATTGATGCAAATGTATATGAACAGTAAAACTTGTCTAAACTGGATGATGTGTAGTCCGAAATCCTTTCCAATATAATGGATTGAAATTTAAGTCCCTTTCAGTAAATTCAATTTTTTGAAAAAAAAATAATGTTGTCTTATCTGGGATGCTGCCTTAAATATCCCACCAATTCCTTTGAAACCTGTGGTGTCAGGATAATAAGATAAGTTTTACTGTACTAGCAGACCAATACTATAATTTCTTTGCTCTGTCTTCCACCAGGTGCTGTGAGTCAGGTGATCATTAATGGTAAGGACCTGAACCTGGGAGCTGATGCCATCGAGCTGAAGGGGATAGAACCGTACAACGCTTGTAAAGACCGACCATGTCTGAACCGAGGAAGATGTCTGCCGGCCAATTCCAAGTACGGCTACAAGTGTGACTGTCCAGCTGGGTTCACAGGAAGTAAATGTGAAATCACAGGAAGTGGCTGCTATCCAGGTATGTCATAGGGGTGGGGGTGTCAAAAGAGTTCTTTGAACATTTAAATGATAATGTATCAGTAGACTGAATAGGGAAGAACTTTAAAGAAAATATATGAGCATTTTGTTATTTTCAAATGATATTAGTAGTCAATTTATTGAAAAGCCTTTTCTACATTAATGAAAAAAAAGATTGGTTTTGTGATTATTCATTTGATTATTGTTGTGCTAGGAATCTGTGGACCAGGAGGAAGATGTCGGGATGTAGCTGGGGGCCACCAGTGTATCTGTCCAATGGGAAGGATTGGTTCAGGCTGCTCACAGAGTAAGATCTCTCTTTCTCTCCCTCTCTTTCTCTCTCTCCCCAAATGCCAACAAAACAACATTATCAGAAAAGTTACTCCTATTATTTTAGTGATTCAAAATTTTAGGTTGAATTTTTTTTACCTTTCTTTACAGCTGTGCAGGTCCTTTACCCACAGTTCAATGGGTCTTCCTTTTCATCGTACGATCCAATCAGAAATGCCCGCTTCCAGATGAAGATTGAAATGGAGATCAAACCCCAGTCTCTTGATAATGGACTGGTGTTGTACAGTGGACAGAACGAGGATGGATCTGGGGACTACGTGGTCATCCTGATCAAAGATGGCTACCTGGAGTTTAGATACAACACTGGATCTGGTAAAATAAAGTCTTCTGATCTCAGACTGGTCTTTTGAAAAACATTTAGAAATAATCTGTTGTGTAGTATTTTCCTACTTGTATCACTGAAGAATTATCTCTGTTGTAGCTTTGTACAAGAATCACTGAAATTTTATCAAAGTACATTTTGGTTTAGTTTTCTACATGTATCATGAAGATGTAACTACAAACAACGTACATAAAGTAGCCTACTTGTTTTACATTAGGATATTTTAACAACTTCAACTTGTGTGTCATATCTCATATTAACTGCAGTAGCTTTTTCTTATTATTTTCTTTGTTTTATTAAGAAGGGTTCACAACAGGTAAAAGTTTTAAGTTAAAATTTGTTAACCATCTGACCATGTCATTGTACTTTATCATTAATAGATAATACTATGTTGACTAGGTCCAGCAGTGATGAAGAGCAAAAAGAAACTGGTGTCTGGTGACTGGGTCAAAATCACCGCAACAAAGTCCGGACAGGAGGGCAGCCTTGTCATTAACAATGGGGAACCAGTCAAAGGTACGTAACTCTGGGCATGTCCGAGACTGCTCGTCCTGCATGAGCGAACAATACAAGACTTGCCGCCTCGTAAACATAACCAAGTACACCTCAAGTCTTACATTCTTACAGAGATTAGTTAGGAGTAGTATGTCATTAGACAGAATAGCAGTAACTGTAGAAAGTTCAGGACAATTTAGATTTATAGTTTTGCATAGATAATTAATATTTTTACTGATTTCTGTCCTTATTTTTTACTGATAAGTCAGTGATTAGGTTTATGAAATTAGTAAATTTCAGTGGAAGTTGAAATATAATTGTTTTCTTTAAAAAAAAAACATACATGAATAAAGCTTTGTATATAAGTGTATAAACTATTTGCAGTGACTTGATTGAGCCATATACTGATATTTGATTGGCATGTTGACGTGTATAGCTTTTCTATTACAGGCCATGGTCATTATATGAACTGTTCAGATTATTACAGAACATGTACATTTTTACATTCTTGTACAACTTTTGACATCTACAGATAAAATTGACAAAGATTATTTTCGAAATTAATAAAAGAATTCAAGATTTGAATTAAGATTACAGAAACTTGTTTTGTTACTAGCTGTATTCTAGCTGTTATTATTTCTAGAATCATTAATAACAGTTAAAGTAAGGGTTTCAAACAAATGCTTTTTTTCACTGTCAAGGGTGATAACGGCTAATAACTTGTCTCATTTAATCAAACACTACTTTGACTTTAGTTTGGCCCTGGAGTTACACCAACAATTTGCGCAACAACTACTACAACTATTATTTGCGTAGACGATATCGATACAGGCGAGGTAAAACAAGTTGCACAGGAGGCTTGGCGTTGCTAGTTTGCTCTTTGTTTGCCAGCATTGCTGTTTTTTGGCAGTTGTACTGGGTGGCATTATTCTGCATGTGTCTAAACATTCTGGAGACCATTTTTCCTTTCTTTGTCAGTTTTTAACCTTCAGCCAACACGTGGATCATACGCTCACTTGCCGATTTTGTATTTTTCACATCTCATCACTCGTACACATTGTACAACTTGTGCTTTTCATACATACTGTGCTCTTTTTCGCTTACTGTTATTGAGATATTGAACACTGTGGTCCTGTCCATCTTCTTTGATTCATCATTCATTTGGAAGATTCCGTAAAAAGCCATTAATTTCATCGTCAGGTAATGGAGGAAATCAGTGTATGTCTTGTAAGATGTATGGTGATTATATTTATAAACGGTCAAAGTTATGCATGTTTTTAGGTACAGCAATTGATTTAACATAGTTTTAGAATTTTTGGATTTAAATTTGTTGTTTTTACAACTTAACAAATAACTATTGTGATAGGATTCTGGTTTCACCTTGAATATGTATTTAATGCTTTATTTCAATTTCCATTCACTGTTGAGAAATGCCTGCCTGTAAAATATATACCCAATGCTTGCATGAAATAAAGAATATATCATAAAACTGGTCTCTAATTCACAAATAAATTAAAATTCTTAGAAATAAATTAAGAACATGTACTGTCATTGCCATAAAGTAAAATTTAGGTAAAATGGTATTTTCAGTTTAGTTGAAATTTTTATTTGACTTCTTGGTAAATCATTATTTTCATATGTGCAATGAATTTTTTGCCCTCTTCCTCTTACATGATAATATATTTGATTTCAGTCATTGCTTAGAGTTTAAAATTGCTACATTTTAGTTACAAGTTACTTTTTATGAAATGTAAATATACAGTATGTAACTGTTGTGATTCTTACTTATATAGGATATTGAAGTATAAATACTATAATTACAACAAATACTGTTTTTGAATGTCAGCCTAAACTGACGTGTCTTTACCATAAGTAACAATAAGTAATTCACTAAGTAACTGTGATTTTTGGCTTACTTACAGATGCCTCTCCGGGGACCTACATTGGTCTGGATCTGAGAACCAGGTTATACTTGGGAGGAGTGGATCCAGACAAGAAAGTTCCAGATGATGTGGAGGTTCAGAATGGATTCTATGGATGTATAGCTGAGGTCGGTGTAATTTCCTGCTTCTTCTGGAAGGGGGGGGGGGGTTATGTTATTATTACAATGTAACAATTATGCATTTGTTTAAAAATTTATAAAAAGACACAAAAGCAATTAATTTTTTTATCAACACGAGTAAATACTGGATGCTTGAAAAGGTAAGATGCAAATGGAGCACGTCTAGTGTATATTTTGCAAGGATTTTAATCAATTGATATTTTTTATACGGGCTATAACTATTGCAGAAATTTATGTGAGACATGGATAATCTCTTTATGCACTTCCTTTAATATCATCTTATTTATGGCAAATTAGGTGAGAGTATTATTGAATTAATAAGTAAAAGAAAGAATACCCAGCTTAATTTTTTGAGTTGGCTCGCGTAGCGAGCTACTCCTTGTTGACATAGACGTTTCAGAACTGTAAAATTTTTCACGCATTCAACAAGGCAAACCATACGCCAAATATGATAGTTCTAGCAAAACATGCTTTTGTTTGAGTGATTGTGTAAACTTAGAAGGTAAAAACTGTATAAAATTTCATACTGTTACATTATTTATGTCTTCATGCTTTTAAAGAAATTTTTGATTAAATATTTGTACGATGTACAATTACTGCGTATGAATATATATGTTCATGTAATAGGTGGATCTAATCTTCCCATCTGAAGTTTATTTATAATTGACCTAGAATACTTCCTAACACAAACACCTGAAGCTCTCATCAGCTGCAGCTAGTGTACTTGAAAAATCTATTTTTAGAATCAAGATTTGCTGTGGGAATCTTTAAACAAATTACTTCATAACTCTGACCACTGCAGCTAGTGTGCTAAAATTCATCATAGAATCCAGGTTTGCAATGCTGCTTTTAATAAAAATATGTACGGAATCCCATTAGTGCCAACTTGAATATATACAGGAAAAGCAATATACACTTTATTTTTTAACCGAGCATGGAGACATATAATATTCAATCAGTTTTTCTCTCTTAAAAAAAGCAAAATAAACTGAATATAAGATATGGTGTCCAGATCGATGTATGAAAAAGCTCAATTAACTTGTGCGAGTCAACTTGCAGGAGTCCATCAGAATCCAAAGGTCAGTTGGACGACCTTTATATAAGGTCATACTATATACAGGGAAAATTTTTGTCCCTGTTTTATTTTCGCGCCTTTTGCCCTAACCTTGGGTGAATTTAAAACGGGAAGAATTCAAAGAATACAGTATAATTTCTTAAACAAAACTGTGACTTGGCGAATTTAAAACAGGTCAAAATTGTTTGCACGTGTGAACAGGCGAAAATAAAGCGGGGCGAAAATAACCCTGTCTACAGTATGTCCTTATCATTTAAAATTGATGGGTCTTTAAATGAAAAACATATACATCATCTTAAAAATTTCAGGGAAGTACTTCAAGAATTGACGCTTATTATTTTTGTTCAGGGGATTAGGGAAGGACTGTCAGATGTTGTTATTTTCTGCGACATACGAGGATGAAGTGATGAGATTTGCGCAGGCTGTGATTCCTAACAACCCCATTGTGATTCGACTCCGGCGGGAGGAGCAGTCTCTGGACAATATCAAACAGTACTACATAGAGTGTGCCGACCAGGAGGGCAAGTTCCAGGCCTTGTCTAACATCTACGGCTCTATATCAATAGGACAGTCTATGATATTTTGTGCTGTGAGTACTGCTGTCTGTAAGGCCTGTAAAGGATAAATATTCAGATATTGAAATTGTGATTTATTCTTAATGTACAGGTGTTGTCAATTAGACTGTCTTTTTTAGCTTTGTTTGTACTAGACTTGGCAATGTTGTTTAGTTTGTAAACCTGTACTACACCTCAGTCTGTTTTTACTGTAAAAATGCACTGGATATGGGAAGCCCAATCAAAATCATTAACATTTAGTAGGTAATAAAGAAATGATTTCATTTCATTTATAGGTAAACAAATTGTAAACACCTGTGACTGTTATTATATATGAATTATTTAACCTAACACTGGGACAAGGTACTTATTTAAAAGGAATTATGATAAAAAAAAAAATGAATTATGACACAAACATACTGAATTATGACACAACTTTTAGTTATTGCATGAATTTTTGCCAAATCACAAAACAAGTCAACAGTAATTGTTTTGTCATTCTTTTAGCAAAAACATTTAAAACAATACAGTCAAACACAGTCTGATTCAAAACTCACCATATAAAATTCTCAAAATGCAAATTGGGATATCTGAATTTTGAATTAAAATTTTTTTATTAACTTGAAAAAAATTTTAAAAGTCTTTTCAATTTTCTATAGGATGTAATGCAATAGTTTCAAAGTACACTGTATTTTACAAAAATAACTTTCAAAGTATTGAATGGGAACATGTAGGCGCACGTGAAAATTTATAAAAGATATTAAATAGAAATAAGACATTTAATACGTTTATATTCTTCAAAGACTTAGCCCCACTGATGACAAGATACTTCTCTATTAAACTGTAGATTCAAAAATATGCACATGGATTTAATTATTCCCTAATT
>NW_026921322.1:0-18635 GCF_032062105.1 Saccostrea cuccullata
GAGCGCAGACCTTCAAAACTTGGTAAGTAGTGTACAAAATACATATACATCTAGGTGTCCGAGATATGATCTGTGATTGATTTGTTGCTTAATGGGGATAAATTTGAGATTACTGGGCCTAGGGCAAAAATGATGGAAGCAAAATAAGGCATATAGGAGACCCTTATTTTGAGGTTATTTGAAGTGTCCAAATGTTGAAAATAGTTTCATTCGATGCGGAAAAGGGTGTTAAATCGAACCCAACACCGAAAACCGCTTTAAAATCGATGCATAAATGACTTTTTAGCGTTTGATTGAAGT
Organism: Saccostrea cuccullata; assembly: GCF_032062105.1. Taxonomy (NCBI): domain Eukaryota; kingdom Metazoa; phylum Mollusca; class Bivalvia; order Ostreida; family Ostreidae; genus Saccostrea; species Saccostrea cuccullata. The sequence continues at coordinate 301 of NW_026921322.1, forward strand.
ATTGTTGGAACAATGAATTTTTTGACTGTGACGTCATAGTGGTCTCTTGGATATGCGGAATGAATCGTTACTAAGAGTGACGGGATGGAATTCTTTAAATGATCATATCTCGGTCATTTTTGGTCGAATTTGGTACTTGAAACACTTATTTGACTCAGAATTTTATGCTCTTTCAGATGGTGTAGTTCATTTTCTAATACAGTGTAAGCCAAATTATTTCCCTGGGCGCATGCCTGTACAGAGCGTAGTGATAAGACTACGTAGGGCTGTGTAGAGAATTGTCACTGTGACCAGACAAGAGCGCAGACCTTCAAAACTTGGTAAGTAGTGTACAAAATACATATACATCTAGGTGTCCGAGATATGATCTGTGATTGATTTGTTGCTTAATGGGGATAAATTTGAGATTACTGGGCCTAGGGCAAAAATGATGGAAGCAAAATAAGGCATATAGGAGACCCTTATTTTGAGGTTATTTGAAGTGTCCAAATGTTGAAAATAGTTTCATTCGATGCGGAAAAGGGTGTTAAATCGAACCCAACACCGAAAACCGCTTTAAAATCGATGCATAAATGACTTTTTAGCGTTTGATTGAAGTATTGTTGGAACAATGAATTTTTTGACTGTGACGTCATAGTGGTCTCCTGGATATGCGGAATGAATCGTTGCTAGGAGTGACGGGATGGAATTCTTTAAATGATCATATCTCGGTCATTTTTGGTCGAATTTGGTACTTGAAACACTTATTTGACTCAAAATTTCATGCTCTTTCAGATGGTGTAGTTCATTTTCTAATACAATGTAAGCCAAATTATTTGCCTGGGCGCATGCCTCTACAGAGCGTATTACTGGAAAACTTGGAATTCAAAATTAAGGTGATTGATTTGTTGCTTAAGGGGGATAAATATCTAGGGCAAAAATGATGGAAGGTCATTTTTGAGGTTAAATCGAATAGTTTCATTTGGTGCGGAAAAGGGTGTTAAACGAACCCAACACCGAAAACCGCTTTAATTTGACTTTTTAGCGTTTGATTTTTACTGTGACGTCATTGGTCTCAGATTTAGTACTTGAAACACTTATTTGACTCAGAATTTTATGCTCTTTCAGATGGTGTAGTTCATTTTCTAATACATTATTGTAAGCCTGGGCCTGGGCGCATGCCTGTACAGAGCGTAGTGATAAGACTATACGTAGGGCTGTGTAGAGAATTGTCACTGTGACCAGACAAGAGCGCAGACCTTCAAAACTTGGTAAGTAGTGTACAAAATACATATACATCTAGGTGTGCGAGATATGACTGTGATTGCCCGTTTGTAACACATCGAGTGCAAAAAAAAAAAATAGTGTAAGCCAAAATATTATAACCTTCAAACGTAAGAGTGAGGGCTGGATAAATGATATGATCTTAATGGGGATAAATTTGAGATTACTGGGCCTAGGGTAAAAATGATGGAAGCAAAATAAGGCATATAGGAGACCCTTATTTTGAGGTTATTTGAAGTGTCCAAATGTTGAAAATAGTTTCATTCGATGCGGAAAAGGGTGTTAAATGGAACCCAACACCGAAAACCGCTTTAAAATCGATGCATAAATGACTTTTTAGCGTTTGATTGAAGTATTGTTGGAACAATGAATTTTTTGACTGTGACGTCATAGTGGTCTCTTGGATATGCGGAATGAATCGTTACTAAGAGTGACGGGATGGAATTCTTTAAATGATCATATCTCGGTCATTTTTGGTCGAATTTGGTACTTGAAACACTTATTTGACTCAGAATTTTATGCTCTTTCAGATGGTGTAGGTGGGCGCATGCCTCTACAGAGCGTATTGATTAGACGTAGGGCTGTGTAGAGAATTGTCACTGTGACCAAGAGCGCAGACCTTCAAAACTTGGTAAGTAGTGTACAAAATACATATACATCTAGGTGTGCGAGATATGATCTGTGATTGATTTGTCGCTTAAGGGGGATAAATTTGAGATTACTGGGCCTAGGGCAAAAATGATGGAAGTAAAATAAGCTGTAAAGGAGAAGTTCATTTTCTAATAGTTGCATAAATGACTTTTTGCCAAATTATTTCCCTGGTCTCTTGGATATGCGGAACCGCTTTAAAAATTGACTTTTTAGCGGGTATTGTTGGAACAATGAATTTTTTGACTGTGACAGTTACTAAGAGTGAATGGAATAATGATTTCATTGAAACACTTATTTGACTCAGAATTTTATGCTCTTTCAGATGGTGTAGTTCATTTTCTAATACAGTGTAAGCCAAATTATTTCCCTGGGCGCATGCCTGTACAGAGCGTAGTGATAAGACTATACGTAGGGCTGTGTAGAGAATTGTCACTGTGACCAGACAAGAGCGCAGACCTTCAAAACTTGGTAAGTAGTGTACAAAATACAATAATCTAGGTGCATATGATCTGTGATTGATTTGTTTTAAGGGGGATAAATTTGACTGGGCCTAGGGCAAAAATAAAAATAAGGCATATGAACCCTTATTTTGAGGTTATTTGAAGTGTCCAAATGTTGAAAATTTTTTGAGGGTGTTAAACCGAACCCAACACCGAAAACCGCTTTAAAATCGATGCATAAATGACTTTTTAGCGTTTGATTGAAGTATTGTTGGAACAATGAATTTTTTGACTGTGACGTAGTGGTCTCTTGGATATGCGGAAATGAATCGTTACTAGGAGTGACGGGATGGAATTCTTTAAATGATCATATCTCGGTCATTTTTGGTCGAATTTGGTACTTGAAACACTTATTTGACTCAGAATTTTATGCTCTTTCAGATGGTGTAGTTCATTTTCTAATACAGTGTAAGCCAAATTATTTCCCTGGGCGCATGCCTCTACAGAGCGTATTGATAAGACTATACGTAGGGCTGTGTAGAGAATTGTCACTGTGACCAGACAAGAGCGCAGACCTTCAAAACTTGGTAAGTAGTGTACAAAATACATATACATCTAGGTGTCCGAGATATGATCTGTGATTGATTTGTTGCTTAATGGGGATAAATTTGAGATTACTGGGCCTAGGGCAAAAATGATGGAAGCAAAATAAGGCATATAGGAGACCCTTATTTTGAGGTTATTTGAAGTGTCCAAATGTTGATGCGGAAAAGGGTGTTAAACCGAACCCAACACCGAAAACCGCTTTAAAATCGATGCATAAATGACTTTTTAGCGTTTGATTGAAGTATTGTTGGAACAATGAATTTTTTGACTGTGACGTCATAGTGGTCTCTTGGATATGCGGAATGAATCGTTACTAAGAGTGACGGGATGGAATTCTTTAAATGATCATATCTCGGATTTGGTACTTGAAACACTTATTTGACTCAGAATTTTATGCTCTTTCAGATGGTGTAGTTCATTTTCTAATACAATGTAAGCCAAATTATTTCCCTGGGCGCATGCCTGTACAGAGCGTATGATGCATAAATTGAAGAATTGTACTGCTTATTTTGAGGTTAAATTTGAGATTACTGGGCCTAGGGCAAAAATGATGGAAGCAAAAATGAAAATAATTGTTAAACCGAACCCAACACCGAAAACCGCTTTAAAATCGATGCATAAAGTTTAGCGTTTGATTGAAGTATTGTTGGAACAATGAATTTTTTGACTGTGAATAGTGGTCTCTTGGATATGCGGAATGAATGTTACTAGGAGTGACGGGATGAATTCTTTAAATGATCATATCTCGGTCATTTTTGGTCGAATTTGGTACTTGAAACACTTATTTGACTCAGAATTTTATGCTCTTTCAGATGGTGTAGTTCATTTTGATGCGGCGCATGCCTGTACAGAGCGTAGTGATAAGGGGGCTGTGTAAATTTCACTGTGACCAACACCGAATTACCGCTTTAAAAGGTTATTTGAAGTGTCCAAATGTTGAAAATAGTTTCATTCGATGCGGAAAAGGGTGTTAAATGGAACCCAACACCGAAAACCGCTTTAAAATCGATGCATAAATGACTTTTTAGCGTTTGATTGAAGTATTGTTGGAACAATGAGTGATTTTTTGAATTGTCACTGTGTGAGACCTTCAAAACTTGGTAAGTAGTGTACAAAATACATATACATCTAGGTGTGCGAGATATGATCTGTGATTGATTTGTTGCTTAAGGGGGATAAATTTGAGATTACTGGGCCTGGGGCAAAAATGATGGAAGCAAAATAAGGCATATAGGAGACCCTTATTTTGAGGTTATTTGAACAAATGTTGAAAATAGTTTCATTCGATGCGGAAAAGGGTGTTAAATGGAACCCAACACCGAAAACCGCTTTAAAATCGATGCATAAATGACTTTTTAGCGTTTGATTGAAGTATTGTTGGAACAATGAATTTTTTGACTGTGACGTCATAGTGGTCTCTTGGATATGCGGAATGAATCGTTACTAGGAGTGACGGGATGGAATTCTTTAAATGATCATATCTCGGTCATTTTTGGTCGAATTTGGTACTTGAAACACTTATTTGACTCAGAATTTTATGCTCTTTCAGATGGTGTAGTTCATTTTCTAATACAGTGTAAGCCAAATTATTTCCCTGGGCGCATGCCTGTACAGAGCGTAGTGATAAGACTATACGTAGGGCTGTGTAGAGAATTGTCACTGTGACCAGACAAGAGCGCAGACCTTCAAAACTTGGTAAGTAGTGTACAAAATACATATACATCTAGGTGTCCGAGATATGATCTGTGATTGATTTGTTGCTTAATGGGGATAAATTTGAGATTACTGGGCCTAGGGCAAAAATGATGGAAGCAAAATAAGGCATATAGGAGACCCTTATTTTGAGGTTATTTGAAGTGTCCAAATGTTGAAAATAGTTTCATTCGATGCGGAAAAGGGTGTTAAATCGAACCCAACACCGAAAACCGCTTTAAAATCGATGCATAAATGACTTTTTAGCGTTTGATTGAAGTATTGTTGGAACAATGAATTTTTTGACTGTGACGTCATAGTGGTCTCTTGGATATGCGGAATGAATCGTTACTAAGAGTGACGGGATGGAATTCTTTAAATGATCATATCTCGGTCATTTTTGGTCGAATTTGGTACTTGAAACACTTATTTGACTCAGAATTTTATGCTCTTTCAGATGGTGTAGTTCATTTTCTAATACAGTGTAAGCCAAATTATTTCCCTGGGCGCATGCCTGTACAGAGCGTAGTGATAAGACTATACGTAGGGCTGTGTAGAGAATTGTCACTGTGACCAGACAAGAGCGCAGACCTTCAAAACTTGGTAAGTAGTGTACAAAATACATATACATCTAGGTGTCCGAGATATGATCTGTGATTGATTTGTTGCTTAATGGGGATAAATTTGAGATTACTGGGCCTAGGGCAAAAATGATGGAAGCAAAATAAGGCATATAGGAGACCCTTATTTTCAGGTTATTTGAAGTGTCCAAATGTTGAAAATAGTTTCATTCGATGCGGAAAAGGGTGTTAAATCGAACCCAACACCGAAAACCGCTTTAAAATCGATGCATAAATGACTTTTTAGCGTTTGATTGAAGTATTGTTGGAACAATGAATTTTTTGACTGTGACGTCATAGTGGTCTCTTGGATATGCGGAATGAATCGTTACTAAGAGTGACGGGATGGAATTCTTTAAATGATCATATCTCGGTCATTTTTGGTCGAATTTGGTACTTGAAACACTTATTTGACTCAGAATTTTATGCTCTTTCAGATGGTGTAGTTCATTTTCTAATACAGTGTAAGCCAAATTATTTCCCTGGGCGCATGCCTGTACAGAGCGTAGTGATAAGACTATACGTAGGGCTGTGTAGAGAATTGTCACTGTGACCAGACAAGAGCGCAGACCTTCAAAACTTGGTAAGTAGTGTACAAAATACATATACATCTAGGTGTCCGAGATATGATCTGTGTGATTGATTTGTTGCTTAATGGGGATAAATTTGAGATTACTGGGCCTAGGGCAAAAATGATGGAAGCAAAATAAGGCATATAGGAGACCCTTATTTTGAGGTTATTTGAAGTGTCCAAATGTTGAAAATAGTTTCATTCGATGCGGAAAAGGGTGTTAAATCGAACCCAACACCGAAAACCGCTTTAAAATCGATGCATAAATGACTTTTTAGCGTTTGATTGAAGTATTGTTGGAACAATGAATTTTTTGACTGTGACGTCATAGTGGTCTCTTGGATATGCGGAATGAATCGTTACTAAGAGTGACGGGATGGAATTCTTTAAATGATCATATCTCGGTCATTTTTGGTCGAATTTGGTACTTGAAACACTTATTTGACTCAGAATTTTATGCTCTTTCAGATGGTGTAGTTCATTTTCTAATACAGTGTAAGCCAAATTATTTCCCTGGGCGCATGCCTGTACAGAGCGTAGTGATAAGACTATACGTAGGGCTGTGTAGAGAATTGTCACTGTGACCAGACAAGAGCGCAGACCTTCAAAACTTGGTAAGTAGTGTACAAAATACATATACATCTAGGTGTCCGAGATATGATCTGTGATTGATTTGTTGCTTAATGGGGATAAATTTGAGATTACTGGGCCTAGGGCAAAAATGATGGAAGCAAAATAAGGCATATAGGAGACCCTTATTTTGAGGTTATTTGAAGTGTCCAAATGTTGAAAATAGTTTCATTCGATGCGGAAAAGGGTGTTAAATCGAACCCAACACCGAAAACCGCTTTAAAATCGATGCATAAATGACTTTTTAGCGTTTGATTGAAGTATTGTTGGAACAATGAATTTTTTGACTGTGACGTCATAGTGGTCTCTTGGATATGCGGAATGAATCGTTACTAAGAGTGACGGGATGGAATTCTTTAAATGATCATATCTCGGTCATTTTTGGTCGAATTTGGTACTTGAAACACTTATTTGACTCAGAATTTTATGCTCTTTCAGATGGTGTAGTTCATTTTCTAATACAGTGTAAGCCAAATTATTTCCCTGGGCGCATGCCTGTACAGAGCGTAGTGATAAGACTATACGTAGGGCTGTGTAGAGAATTGTCACTGTGACCAGACAAGAGCGCAGACCTTCAAAACTTGGTAAGTAGTGTACAAAATACATATACATCTAGGTGTCCGAGATATGATCTGTGATTGATTTGTTGCTTAATGGGGATAAATTTGAGATTACTGGGCCTAGGGCAAAAATGATGGAAGCAAAATAAGGCATATAGGAGACCCTTATTTTTGGGTTATTTGAAGTGTCCAAATGTTGAAAATAGTTTCATTCGATGCGGAAAAGGGTGTTAAATCGAACCCAACACCGAAAACCGCTTTAAAATCGATGCATAAATGACTTTTTAGCGTTTGATTGAAGTATTGTTGGAACAATGAATTTTTTGACTGTGACGTCATAGTGGTCTCTTGGATATGCGGAATGAATCGTTACTAAGAGTGACGGGATGGAATTCTTTAAATGATCATATCTCGGTCATTTTTGGTCGAATTTGGTACTTGAAACACTTATTTGACTCAGAATTTTATGCTCTTTCAGATGGTGTAGTTCATTTTCTAATACAGTGTAAGCCAAATTATTTCCCTGGGCGCATGCCTGTACAGAGCGTAGTGATAAGACTATACGTAGGGCTGTGTAGAGAATTGTCACTGTGACCAGACAAGAGCGCAGACCTTCAAAACTTGGTAAGTAGTGTACAAAATACATATACATCTAGGTGTCCGAGATATGATCTGTGATTGATTTGTTGCTTAATGGGGATAAATTTGAGATTACTGGGCCTAGGGCAAAAATGATGGAAGCAAAATAAGGCATATAGGAGACCCTTATTTTGAGGTTATTTGAAGTGTCCAAATGTTGAAAATAGTTTCATTCGATGCGGAAAAGGGTGTTAAATCGAACCCAACACCGAAAACCGCTTTAAAATCGATGCATAAATGACTTTTTAGCGTTTGATTGAAGTATTGTTGGAACAATGAATTTTTTGACTGTGACGTCATAGTGGTCTCTTGGATATGCGGAATGAATCGTTACTAAGAGTGACGGGATGGAATTCTTTAAATGATCATATCTCGGTCATTTTTGGTCGAATTTGGTACTTGAAACACTTATTTGACTCAGAATTTTATGCTCTTTCAGATGGTGTAGTTCATTTTCTAATACAGTGTAAGCCAAATTATTTCCCTGGGCGCATGCCTGTACAGAGCGTAGTGATAAGACTATACGTAGGGCTGTGTAGAGAATTGTCACTGTGACCAGACAAGAGCGCAGACCTTCAAAACTTGGTAAGTAGTGTACAAAATACATATACATCTAGGTGTCCGAGATATGATCTGTGATTGATTTGTTGCTTAATGGGGATAAATTTGAGATTACTGGGCCTAGGGCAAAAATGATGGAAGCAAAATAAGGCATATAGGAGACCCTTATTTTGAGGTTATTTGAAGTGTCCAAATGTTGAAAATAGTTTCATTCGATGCGGAAAAGGGTGTTAAATCGAACCCAACACCGAAAACCGCTTTAAAATCGATGCATAAATGACTTTTTAGCGTTTGATTGAAGTATTGTTGGAACAATGAATTTTTTGACTGTGACGTCATAGTGGTCTCTTGGATATGCGGAATGAATCGTTACTAAGAGTGACGGGATGGAATTCTTTAAATGATCATATCTCGGTCATTTTTGGTCGAATTTGGTACTTGAAACACTTATTTGACTCAGAATTTTATGCTCTTTCAGATGGTGTAGTTCATTTTCTAATACAGTGTAAGCCAAATTATTTCCCTGGGCGCATGCCTGTACAGAGCGTAGTGATAAGACTATACGTAGGGCTGTGTAGAGAATTGTCACTGTGACCAGACAAGAGCGCAGACCTTCAAAACTTGGTAAGTAGTGTACAAAATACATATACATCTAGGTGTCCGAGATATGATCTGTGATTGATTTGTTGCTTAATGGGGATAAATTTGAGATTACTGGGCCTAGGGCAAAAATGATGGAAGCAAAATAAGGCATATAGGAGACCCTTATTTTGAGGTTATTTGAAGTGTCCAAATGTTGAAAATAGTTTCATTCGATGCGGAAAAGGGTGTTAAATGGAACCCAACACCGAAAACCGCTTTAAAATCGATGCATAAATGACTTTTTAGCGTTTGATTGAAGTATTGTTGGAACAATGAATTTTTTGACTGTGACGTCATAGTGGTCTCTTGGATATGCGGAATGAATCGTTACTAAGAGTGACGGGATGGAATTCTTTAAATGATCATATCTCGGTCATTTTTGGTCGAATTTGGTACTTGAAACACTTATTTGACTCAGAATTTTATGCTCTTTCAGATGGTGTAGTTCATTTTCTAATACAGTGTAAGCCAAATTATTTCCCTGGGCGCATGCCTGTACAGAGCGTAGTGATAAGACTATACGTAGGGCTGTGTAGAGAATTGTCACTGTGACCAGACAAGAGCGCAGACCTTCAAAACTTGGTAAGTAGTGTACAAAATACATATACATCTAGGTGTCCGAGATATGATCTGTGATTGATTTGTTGCTTAATGGGGATAAATTTGAGATTACTGGGCCTGGGGCAAAAATGATGGAAGCAAAATAAGGCATATAGGAGACCCTTATTTTGAGGATTTGTTGCTTAATGGGGTTATTTGAATGATGGAAGCAAAATAAGGCATATAGGAGACCCTTATTTTGAGGTTATTTGAAGTGTCCAAATGTTGAAAATAGTTTCATGCGGAAAAGGGTGTTAAACCGAACCCAACACCGAAAACCGCTTTAAAATCGATGCATAAATGACTTTTTAGCGTTTGATTGAAGTATTGTTGGAACAATGAATTTTTTGACTGTGACGTCATAGTGGTCTCTTGGATATGCGGAATGAATCGTTACTAAGAGTGACGGGATGGAATTCTTTAAATGATCATATCTCGGTCATTTTTGGTCGAATTTGGTACTTGAAACACTTATTTGACTCAGAATTTTATGCTCTTTCAGATGGTGTAGTTCATTTTCTAATACAGTGTAAGCCAAATTATTTCCCTGGGCGCATGCCTGTACAGAGCGTAGTGATAAGACTACACGTAGGGCTGTGTAGAGAATTGTCACTGTGACCAGACAAGAGCGCAGACCTTCAAAACTTGGTAAGTAGTGTACAAAATACATATACATCTAGGTGTCCGAGATATGATCTGTGATTGATTTGTTGCTTAATGGGGATAAATTTGAGATTACTGGGCCTAGGGCAAAAATGATGGAAGTAAAATAAGCCATATAGGAGACCCTTATTTTGAGGTTATTTGAAGTGTCCAAATGTTGAAAATAGTTTCATTCGATGCGGAAAAGGGTGTTAAATGGAACCCAACACCGAAAACCGCTTTAAAATCGATGCATAAATGACTTTTTAGCGTTTGATTGAAGTATTGTTGGAACAATGAATTTTTTGACTGTGACGTCATAGTGGTCTCTTGGATATGCGGAATGAATCGTTACTAGGAGTGACGGGATGGAATTCTTTAAATGATCATATCTCGGTCATTTTTGGTCGAATTTGGTACTTGAAACACTTATTTGACTCAGAATTTTATGCTCTTTCAGATGGTGTAGTTCATTTTCTAATACAATGTAAGCCAAATTATTTGCCTGGGCGCATGCCTGTACAGAGCGTATTGATAAGACTAGACGTAGGGCTGTGTAGAGAATTGTCACTGTGACCAGACAAGAGCGCAGACCTTCAAAACTTGGTAAGTAGTGTACAAAATACATATACATCTAGGTGTCCGAGATATGATCTGTGATTGATTTGTTGCTTAATGGGGATAAATTTGAGATTACTGGGCCTAGGGCAAAAATGATGGAAGCAAAATAAGGCATATAGGAGACCCTTATTTTGAGGTTATTTGAAGTGTCCAAATGTTGAAAATAGTTTCATTCGATGCGGAAAAGGGTGTTAAATGGAACCCAACACCGAAAACCGCTTTAAAATCGATGCATAAATGACTTTTTAGCGTTTGATTGAAGTATTGTTGGAACAATGAATTTTTTGACTGTGACGTCATAGTGGTCTCTTGGATATGCGGAATGAATCGTTACTAGGAGTGACGGGATGGAATTCTTTAAATGATCATATCTCGGTCATTTTTGGTCGAATTTGGTACTTGAAACACTTATTTGACTCAGAATTTTATGCTCTTTCAGATGGTGTAGTTCATTTTCTAATACAATGTAAGCCAAATTATTTCCCTGGGCGCATGCCTGTACAGAGCGTATTGATAAGACTAGACGTAGGGCTGTGTAGAGAATTGTCACTGTGACCAGACAAGAGCGCAGACCTTCAAAACTTGGTAAGTAGTGTACAAAATACATATACATCTAGGTGTCCGAGATATGATCTGTGATTGATTTGTCGCTTAAGGGGGATAAATTTGAGATTACTGGGCCTAGGGCAAAAATGATGGAAGTAAAATAAGCTGTATAGGAGACCCTTATTTTGAGGTTATTTGAAGTGTCCAAATGTTGAAAATAGTTTCATTCGATGCGGAAAAGGGTGTTAAATGGAACCCAACACCGAAAACCGCTTTAAAATCGATGCATAAATGACTTTTTAGCGTTTGATTGAAGTATTGTTGGAACAATGAATTTTTTGACTGTGACGTCATAGTGGTCTCTTGGATATGCGGAATGAATCGTTACTAGGAGTGACGGGATGGAATTCTTTAAATGATCATATCTCGGTCATTTTTGGTCGAATTTGGTACTTGAAACACTTATTTGACTCAGAATTTTATGCTCTTTCAGATGGTGTAGTTCATTTTCTAATACAATGTAAGCCAAATTATTTGCCTGGGCGCATGCCTCTACAGAGCGTATTGATAAGACTAGACGTAGGGCTGTGTAGAGAATTGTCACTGTGACCAGACAAGAGCGCAGACCTTCAAAACTTGGTAAGTAGTGTACAAAATACATATACATCTAGGTGTGCGAGATATGATCTGTGATTGATTTGTCGCTTAAGGGGGATAAATTTGAGATTACTGGGCCTAGGGCAAAAATGATGGAAGTAAAATAAGCTGTATAGGAGACCCTTATTTTGAGGTTATTTGAAGTGTCGGAATATTGAAAATAGTTTCATTCGATGCGGAAAAGGGGGTTAAACCGAACCCAACACCGAAAACCGCTTTAAAATCGATGCATAAATGACTTTTTAGCGTTTGATTGAAGTATTGTTGGAACAATGAATTTTTTTGACTGTGACGTCATAGTGGTCTCTTGGATATGCGGAATGAATCGTTACTAGGAGTGACGGGATGGAATTCTTTAAATGATCATATCTCGGTCATTTTTGGTCGAATTTGGTACTTGAAACACTTATTTGACTCAGAATTTTATGCTCTTTCAGATGGTGTAGTTCATTTTCTAATACAATGTAAGCCAAATTATTTGCCTGGGCGCATGCCTCTACAGAGCGTATTGATAAGACTAGACGTAGGGCTGTGTAGAGAATTGTCACTGTGACCAGACAAGAGCGCAGACCTTCAAAACTTGGTAAGTAGTGTACAAAATACATATACATCTAGGTGTGCGAGATATGATCTGTGATTGATTTGTCGCTTAAGGGGGATAAATTTGAGATTACTGGGCCTAGGGCAAAAATGATGGAAGTAAAATAAGCTGTATAGGAGACCCTTATTTTGAGGTTATTTGAAGTGTCGGAATATTGAAAATAGTTTCATTCGATGCGGAAAAGGGGGTTAAACCGAACCCAACACCGAAAACCGCTTTAAAATCGATGCATAAATGACTTTTTAGCGTTTGATTGAAGTATTGTTGGAACAATGAATTTTTTGACTGTGACGTCATAGTGGTCTCTTGGATATGCGGAATGAATCGTTACTAGGAGTGACGGGATGGAATTCTTTAAATGATCATATCTCGGTCATTTTTGGTCGAATTTGGTACTTGAAACACTTATTTGACTCAGAATTTTATGCTCTTTCAGATGGTGTAGTTCATTTTCTAATACAATGTAAGCCAAATTATTTGCCTGGGCGCATGCCTCTACAGAGCGTATTGATAAGACTAGACGTAGGGCTGTGTAGAGAATTGTCACTGTGACCAGACAAGAGCGCAGACCTTCAAAACTTGGTAAGTAGTGTACAAAATACATATACATCTAGGTGTGCGAGATATGATCTGTGATTGATTTGTCGCTTAAGGGGGATAAATTTGAGATTACTGGGCCTAGGGCAAAAATGATGGAAGTAAAATAAGCTGTATAGGAGACCCTTATTTTGAGGTTATTTGAAGTGTCGGAATATTGAAAATAGTTTCATTCGATGCGGAAAAGGGGGTTAAACCGAACCCAACACCGAAAACCGCTTTAAAATCGATGCATAAATGACTTTTTAGCGTTTGATTGAAATTGTTATTGATTGGAACAATGAATTCTTTTTTTGACTGTGACGAATTTTATGCTCTTTAGATGGTGTAGTGGTCTCTTGGATATGCGGTAGGGCTGTGTGAGAATTGTCATCGTGACCAGACAAGAGCGCAGACCTTCAAAACTTGGTAAGTAGTGTACAAAATACATATACATCTAGGTGTCCGCGATATGATCTGGGATTGAGTTGTGGCTTAATGGGGCTAAATTTGAGAGTACTGGGCCTAGGGCAAAAATGATGGAATTTTTTAAGCTGTATAGGAGACCGTTATTTTGAGGTTATTGGAATGCGGAATGAATCGTCGATACTAGGAGTGACGGGATGGAATTCTTTAAATGATCATATCTCGGTCATTTTTGGTCGAATTTGGTACTTGAAACACTTATTTGACTCAGAATTTTATGCTCTTTCAGATGGTGTAGTTCATTTTCTAATACAATGTAAGCCAAATTATTTGCCTGGGCGCATGCCTCTACAGAGCGTATTGATAAGACTAGACGTAGGGCTGTGTAGAGAATTGTCACTGTGACCAGACAAGAGCGCAGACCTTCAAAACTTGGTAAGTAGTGTACAAAATACATATACATCTAGGTGTGCGAGATATGATCTGTGATTGATTTGTCGCTTAAGGGGGATAAATTTGAGATTACTGGGCCTAGGGCAAAAATGATGGAAGTAAAATAAGCTGTATAGGAGACCCTTATTTTGAGGTTATTTGAAGTGTCGGAATATTGAAAATAGTTTCATTCGATGCGGAAAAGGGGGTTAAACCGAACCCAACACCGAAAACCGCTTTAAAATCGATGCATAAATGACTTTTTAGCGTTTGATTGAAGTATTGTTGGAACAATGAATTTTTTGACTGTGACGTCATAGTGGTCTCTTGGATATGCGGAATGAATCGTTACTAGGAGTGACGGGATGGAATTCTTTAAATGATCATATCTCGGTCATTTTTGGTCGAATTTGGTACTTGAAACACTTATTTGACTCAGAATTTTATGCTCTTTCAGATGGTGTAGTTCATTTTCTAATACAATGTAAGCCAAATTATTTGCCTGGGCGCATGCCTCTACAGAGCGTATTGATAAGACTAGACGTAGGGCTGTGTAGAGAATTGTCACTGTGACCAGACAAGAGCGCAGACCTTCAAAACTTGATAAGTAGTGTACAAAATACATATACATCTAGGTGTGCGAGATATGATCTGTGATTGATTTGTCGCTTAAGGGGGATAAATTTGAGATTACTGGGCCTAGGGCAAAAATGATGGAAGTAAAATAAGCTGTATAGGAGACCCTTATTTTGAGGTTATTTGAAGTGTCGGAATATTGAAAATAGTTTCATTCGATGCGGAAAAGGGGGTTAAACCGAACCCAACACCGAAAACCGCTTTAAAATCGATGCATAAATGACTTTTTAGCGTTTGATTGAAGTATTGTTGGAACAATGAATTTTTTGACTGTGACGTCATAGTGGTCTCTTGGATATGCGGAATGAATCGTTACTAGGAGTGACGGGATGGAATTCTTTAAATGATCATATCTCGGTCATTTTTGGTCGAATTTGGTACTTGAAACACTTATTTGACTCAGAATTTTATGCTCTTTCAGATGGTGTAGTTCATTTTCTAATACAATGTAAGCCAAATTATTTGCCTGGGCGCATGCCTCTACAGAGCGTATTGATAAGACTAGACGTAGGGCTGTGTAGAGAATTGTCACTGTGACCAGACAAGAGCGCAGACCTTCAAAACTTGGTAAGTAGTGTACAAAATACATATACATCTAGGTGTCCGAGATATGATCTGTGATTGATTTGTCGCTTAAGGGGGATAAATTTGAGATTACTGGGCCTAGGGCAAAAATGATGGAAGTAAAATAAGCTGTATAGGAGACCCTTATTTTGAGGTTATTTGAAGTGTCCAAATGTTGAAAATAGTTTCATTCGATGCGGAAAAGGGTGTTAAATGGAACCCAACACCGAAAACCGCTTTAAAATCGATGCATAAATGACTTTTTAGCGTTTGATTGAAGTATTGTTGGAACAATGAATTTTTTGACTGTGACGTCATAGTGGTCTCTTGGATATGCGGAATGAATCGTTACTAGGAGTGACGGGATGGAATTCTTTAAATGATCATATCTCGGTCATTTTTGGTCGAATTTGGTACTTGAAACACTTATTTGACTCAGAATTTTATGCTCTTTCAGATGGTGTAGTTCATTTTCTAATACAATGTAAGCCAAATTATTTGCCTGGGCGCATGCCTCTACAGAGCGTATTGATAAGACTAGACGTAGGGCTGTGTAGAGAATTGTCACTGTGACCAGACAAGAGCGCAGACCTTCAAAACTTGGTAAGTAGTGTACAAAATACATATACATCTAGGTGTCCGAGATATGATCTGTGATTGATTTGTTGCTTAATGGGGATAAATTTGAGATTACTGGGCCTAGGGCAAAAATGATGGAAGCAAAATAAGGCATATAGGAGACCCTTATTTTGAGGTTATTTGAAGTGTCCAAATGTTGAAAATAGTTTCATTCGATGCGGAAAAGGGTGTTAAATGGAACCCAACACCGAAAACCGCTTTAAAATCGATGCATAAATGACTTTTTAGCGTTTGATTGAAGTATTGTTGGAACAATGAATTTTTTGACTGTGACGTCATAGTGGTCTCTTGGATATGCGGAATGAATCGTTACTAAGAGTGACGGGATGGAATTCTTTAAATGATCATATCTCGGTCATTTTTGGTCGAATTTGGTACTTGAAACACTTATTTGACTCAGAATTTTATGCTCTTTCAGATGGTGTAGTTCATTTTCTAATACAGTGTAAGCCAAATTATTTCCCTGGGCGCATGCCTGTACAGAGCGTAGTGATAAGACTATACGTAGGGCTGTGTAGAGAATTGTCACTGTGACCAGACAAGAGCGCAGACCTTCAAAACTTGGTAAGTAGTGTACAAAATACATATACATCTAGGTGTCCGAGATATGATCTGTGATTGATTTGTTGCTTAATGGGGATAAATTTGAGATTACTGGGCCTAGGGCAAAAATGATGGAAGCAAAATAAGGCATATAGGAGACCCTTATTTTGAGGTTATTTGAAGTGTCCAAATGTTGAAAATAGTTTCATTCGATGCGGAAAAGGGTGTTAAATCGAACCCAACACCGAAAACCGCTTTAAAATCGATGCATAAATGACTTTTTAGCGTTTGATTGAAGTATTGTTGGAACAATGAATTTTTTGACTGTGACGTCATAGTGGTCTCTTGGATATGCGGAATGAATCGTTACTAAGAGTGACGGGATGGAATTCTTTAAATGATCATATCTCGGTCATTTTTGGTCGAATTTGGTACTTGAAACACTTATTTGACTCAGAATTTTATGCTCTTTCAGATGGTGTAGTTCATTTTCTAATACAGTGTAAGCCAAATTATTTCCCTGGGCGCATGCCTGTACAGAGCGTAGTGATAAGACTATACGTAGGGCTGTGTAGAGAATTGTCACTGTGACCAGACAAGAGCGCAGACCTTCAAAACTTGGTAAGTAGTGTACAAAATACATATACATCTAGGTGTCCGAGATATGATCTGTGATTGATTTGTTGCTTAATGGGGATAAATTTGAGATTACTGGGCCTAGGGCAAAAATGATGGAAGCAAAATAAGGCATATAGGAGACCCTTATTTTGAGGTTATTTGAAGTGTCCAAATGTTGAAAATAGTTTCATTCGATGCGGAAAAGGGTGTTAAATCGAACCCAACACCGAAAACCGCTTTAAAATCGATGCATAAATGACTTTTTAGCGTTTGATTGAAGTATTGTTGGAACAATGAATTTTTTGACTGTGACGTCATAGTGGTCTCTTGGATATGCGGAATGAAATGTGTTTTTTTTAATCCGAAGTCTTGGCGAAAATTGATTGAACTTAATCACATGTCAAAAAAAAAAAAAAAAACTGCACAGGAATTAACAGCAATCAAAACTGAATGAAAGAATTGTTAAACCACAACAATGTCAGATCTAAATCCGGGGTATTTTTATCATTTATTGTACACCCAGAACTTCTTGGAAGAAAAGTGACACAAGTTCAGCTAACAAAGCTACATTACTTGCAAAGACATATATCCGACATTCTCTTTTTTTGTTATGCGTTGAAAAGACCGATAACTTGTTAATACTGTTGTAACATCCCCCTCCCTCCCACCACCACCACCAAAAAAATTATAAGAATATATGTAATAAAGCATATATAGAAATAAATACACACATGTATCTCTTTTTACAAAATTTTGGAAGTTCTGAAAAGTACCGTATTTCACATGCACACCTACATTATTTATCTAATTGCTTGTCAAGTTATTCTAACAACCCCCCCCCCCCCAGCATCAATGCATGCTAATGTTAACAGTGAAAATAAACATTCAGAAAAAATGCGGAGAGAACCCCCCCCCCACCATGCAACCCCCGGATTTGTTTTTTATGTGCATGATTGTTACCACAATATTTATTCACCTGAGTGTAAATCGAGTGCAAAAAAAAAAAAAAATACATTTCCAAAATATTTTAATCAGTTTGGATTTTTCCCGATCTACTTTTCGTCTGACATAGCAAGAAGTAAATGTTCGTAATTTTCACCAGGAAGATCACATGCAGGTGAACATAACCTGATTTTTTTCTCCACAATGCTAGATCTTGAAAAATCAGAGAGCTCGGAGTATTTATCATATTATAAACACTTTTGTCGAATGATTTAAAAAACGTTCAGACATGTTTTCATGGGAAAATATTTAGGCCTTATCATTTTTATTGGACCTGTACCAAGACAACTCTTTGACATTGTAGATGCAAATGTGAAAAAAAAATAAAATGAGAAATAATAGTGAAGTTTATTTTAT
>NW_026921323.1:0-18903 GCF_032062105.1 Saccostrea cuccullata
CTCTTTTTGTATCTTTAATCTCAGATCCATGAAGCCATGATTTTTTTGGTCTGTTTGATGTTAATAGACAATTTCTAAATGCAGGATGGTTTGACTGTAGTAGTTCGACTCCCTCTCAAAGTTATTGACCAAACATGAATACTGTGAAACTTGGTTATAGCGAAGTCACTGGGACCTGTATGAAATTACTTTGCTACATGTATGTCCGTATTTCGTTATATTCGTATACGAAGTTTGATAAATTTATATAGCTGGGGATCCAGGATAACTTCGCTATATCCATGAATTCGCAATATCCGTGTTCGAACTACACGAGTTTTACTGTCAGTAATGTACTTTTCCTGTCAGTAATATAACTTTTAAATTGCTGAAATGACCTAAATATACATCCTCAGGTCACCAAAAATACATGTATGAGCCTCTACTGTTCTCCATTGCACCATACAGTTGCGGTAGGAATTATACATTTTTCACAAAAAGTGACCTTTAACTTGTGGAAAAACTTGTGGTCAAGTTTACAATACAACTTCAGGTCATACGCAATTCTTGTACCATTTATGACCTAACAGTGATTTTCTAAAAAAGTTGTAGGTCGCGACATACTAGATTGCATGGATAAACTGACCAAAAAAGGATGATAAAATGAACTACAAATGAATATTATGATTCCTATACATTAATCCTCCAAATTTTCTTATTGGGGTAAATAATTCATAATAAAGAAATCAGCATTATAAGCCTACAGTAGTGCCTGATACCTTCAAAGCCTTGTAACAAATAAATCCACAAAATACAAGAGGCCCATGGGCCACAGTGCTCACCTGAGTCACTTTAGTCCTGCTGTGAATAAGATTTTTACCATATATATATACATATTCCTATGTAAAATTTTGATTCACTTTTTGTAGCACAGCTAGGAGCCATGATTTGAATAAAATTTAATCTACACTACAAAAAGGTTGCTTCAAAATAAAAGTGATTTCTCATGGTTGTTTTTTTCTTGGGAGAAGAACTTAGAAGGTTTAAAAAGAAATTTCCAATAAATTCCAAACAAGTTTTCTACCATCCTAGGATGCTGAACGTTACATTCAAAACATGATTCATCATGGCTTTGCTGCTTTTGAGAAGGGGAATTTTAATGACTTTTTCTTATAAAATTCTAAAATTTCATTTGCTATAATGGCTCAGCCATATCGCTGGGAAGGGAGGGTGGACATTAGATTATACAATGCCTCAAGAAGATTCCACATAAGTTTTGACTTTCCTGGCCCAGTGGTTCTTGAGAAGAAGGTTCTTCATTTTAACAATTTCTAAAAAAAAAAAAACTCCTCTTCACCCAAGGATGCTTTACAGCAATTTTGGTTAAAATTGGCCCGGTTGTTCTTGAGTCGAAGTTGGGAATGTGAAAAATTACAGATAGACAGACAGAAAGCTACACAGACATACAATTGGTGATCAGAAATGTTCACTTGAGCTTTCAGCTCAGGTGAGCTAAAATATAAACACTAATGATGTAGCAAAATTACTTCATCAAGCATTTAAAGGCTTTAAGCATACACCAATTTATGCATATCATAATTTCAACTAGAAAATTTTGAAACTAAAATTAATAGTGTCTTTCTGTTTAAATGCTTTACACAAATGATACATGCACCAATTTAAAGCAGCTTGAACAAGAAAAAATATGAGGGCACAGTTATATTTACCTGTGATGCATTTAAATTTGCATCAATATTGCATGTCATATCTTTAATTTGAAGTTATCTCCGTTAAAAAAATTGACATAAGCTGACCTCATAAAGCACAGAAGTAAGAAAACTATTTTCACAGATCTGGTTCATTGAATAATGCAAAAAAAAAGATTTCTACACTTCTGTGAAAGTTTCTTCTCTCATTTCATACTTCTAATGGCTAACACACAAGTGTGTAAAAGACAGTGAAAGCATTGCAGAAACTTAAGTAAGTGTAATCAAAAACATTAGTACGTAAAAAGAAAAAAACAAACTTCCTGGTTCAGCTGACCCACTTACTGTCTAATTGCCTGGGCCTCCGTATTATCTTGTCGGAAAAAGTCATGATTCCGATACCTGTCAGTGGCGGCCCGTCGATATTCCCCGACGTTAAAAGCTGAAAATGTTATAAAACACTTGTCAAACGTGAGGTGAAGGGTGATCAACTTACTGTCGTGTGGCCTCTGCTTCCACGTTATCGGCACGGAAAAAGTCGTGGCTGCAATCCGTGCAGACCTCCCGTCGATACTCGCCCACATTGAACGCTGAAAGAAATGTTGACTCTTGGAGATCTGGAAACTGTGGCCAAATATTGTACATTCTACTTTTAAACAATTGTTTTCTTTTATCTCTGCATGGAGCATGCAGATAATGAATAGGAATCAAGCTTCATAAAAGTCCACTGCAACAATATGTACTGGGGGCAGTGCAAACAAGGACTCTAAAATCATCAGAGGTGGGATTACGTGCCATGGAGGGGTAAGCATCCCCTGTCAACCAAACAAATCTCTAAAGAAGGACATAGCTTCCAAATCAGCAATAAACATTTCAATTTTCGAGTGAAACATATATAACATTGAATTTCATTGATTTTCATGCCCTTGGATCGAAAGATCCTGGGGGTATATTGTGCTTGCCCTGTCTGTCTGTTTGTCTGTCTGTTGTCAACTTTAACCTAGCCCATAACTATTGCCCTGTCAAGGGTTAGTGTAAACCAGTTCAGTCTTCGTCCCACTCCAGAACTGTGTTACCATTGGGGGCAAAGTGTTTCATAAACACATCTTGTTATTCATAACTTAATGTATGTTTGTTACCATATTGATTGTGAAATGCATAAAATTTTCATTGCATCATTTAAACTGTAGTATAGTTCATATATGAATCACATTGTTAAGAGTTAATCAAAAATCCATTCATAGGTTACATTTTGTTGTCTAGTCACTTTTAACTGCTTCCAATAATTATGTGTGCTTTTCAGATATTTCTTTATTTTCCCATTGACGTAGCTAGATAGCATACACAGTAGGTAAAAGTTTTGAGAAAATCTATTTCTGTTCATAAAATTTTAACTTCCTAGTCCCCCTTCTGTTTTTCTCCACGCTGTCTACTTTGTGACTATATACCTTTCGTTTTAATTCCGATCCAGTTGAGATATCTCGTCAATTTCTTTGACATGTACGTCTTGCCACGGGCTGGTAATCCCACCATTGATATAACTGTCGGCTTCTGTATCACATTGGGACATGATGCTGCAAAATAAATCACATAAAATATTATGTGACATGAATTTCTTTGTAGTTTCCTGCTGAGTAAGATTTATCTCCCTGGAAAGTAATTATTATTTACATTTTACTGTAGACATGCATTTTACAGGCTTATTTTTGCCACGGTTTATTTTCACCCTTTCAATCTTGCAAACCATTTTGCCCAGTCTTAAATTCGGCCAGTCACTCTGTTGTTTAAGAAATTGTACTGAATTCTTATTCTTTGAATTCGCCATTTTAAATTCGCCCCACCAGGGTGAAATAAAATGGCCCGGGCAAATTTTTCCCCATATATACAATATATCCCTTCAAACTTCTATCCATGGCAGGAAAATCAAAATTAATCAAGGTCATTTCAATTTTTTTCAATGTTTAATGCCTTATCACACACCTTGGTTTTTCACACAAGGTGCATACAAATCACATAAAACAAGAGGTCAACAAATTGATTAATTTAGGGAGTTTCTGAATTCAGTCAATTTTGATTTTTTTTTAAGAATCCTTTTATATAACTTATACAATGTACTAAGTTATTAGCTATCAATACCATCTTAACTTGTTAAAGAAGGTCTTTTTACAAGTAAAATCGATTACCATGACAAATCCTTCAAATATGAAGCTTTTTAATGTCTACATGAATTCCTATTAAGTCCGTTTTATTTTTTGGCTATTTTTGTGATTTTTTTTTTTAATATAGGCATAGGAATGTTGAATGATAACTATAGACACTATAAGCAGGGAAAAATCTTGTACTTTTGATTGCTATCTTTTCACATTTTCTTTCCTTTCAAAATATACATCATTTAAGATACCACTTGTACTCTTTCATCTGTTAACAGATGTTCAGTTTTGATATTTTAAATAATATTTTCATTTTACCAGTAATGTTTAAATGGATACAAACTCACCAGTCAAGAGTTCTGCAAAGTAATGATACAGGGTGATCCAAAATATCTGATACTACTTTGACTTTCAATATCTTTGTCAATAATCGTTCTACATATTTCATTTATACATCATTTTAAACTGCTAATTCTACCATTTTAATAAATATGAAAATATGGAAATATGTTGACGTTGTCATGACGTTATGACGTCATAAATCTGTTATTGTTTATTTTGCATAGATATGTCAAATCAGAGAGCTAAAGAAATCGTCCAATTATATTTTGAGACACATTCACCCTTAACAGGGATTCGTATAATGAGAAAATGTTATCAGTTGGGCAGGAAGGTTACAAAACTGCAGGTTAATAAGTTAGTGAAGAAATTACAAAAAAACTGGATCATCAGAAGATGTTCGTTTGAAAAACATTTGAAGGCCCCTGACAATCAGAACTATTGAATTGGTTGCAGTTGTTGAAGAACTGATAAGTTACGGAAACGCGACAAAAGTCAGTGAGAAGTGTTATGAAAAATCTAGGAAACATGCCCAGTTATGGAAGTGTATACAGAACTTTACAGCATTACTTAAACTTTTTCCTTGTTTAGTGCCTATGATATATTTACAAAAGATGGATCAACCCCACACACATTAGAACAAGTTTTTGGATGGTTACAGAAAAACTTTTGGTGACCAACTGATTTCGTTCTGGACGAACTGTGTTTGGCTACCACATTCTTCTGATTTAAGTCCACAGAATTTTTTTCTGTGGAGATTTTCAAAAGACAAGGTGTATACTCCAAAGCCAAATACCCTGGAGGATCTGAAATCAGAAATTACCCGAGAAATTCGGAATATTACACCAGAAATTTGATCAATAATTCGAGGAAAAGACGAACTCGTGATTGAACAAAACGGATGTCACGTAGAGCATGTGCTGTAAATAGCAGCATTATTTTGGAACTGTATTATTATTTAAAAGAATGTGTATACAATCTGAGGCATGTGTTGTATAAAATGTTATAACATATGTTAAAATTTGAAATATTTAAATGAAGAGTTTAATAAAATTTTAAAGAATTACTATCACTTGAAATGGTATCAGATATTTTGGATCACCCTGTACTTAAGAACTCACATTAATTAAAAGTATTAAATTAAATTTATTTATTATCTAATGCCATTAACTTAATAGAAGTATTTTCTGTATCACCGTGTTGTCAACTTAAATAATTCCACAGAAGTAACAAGAGCAATAAAAATACATGTATGTATAAACTTGCAGTAAATTATCTTGTTTTTAAAAAATAATTTACAATTCTAACATTAAATAACTTGGTTATTGAATTTTTGGAAAAGAAAGAGGAAGACTTCTTAAGGTACAGATCAATTGCACATTATTGCAACTTAATTAAATAAAACTAGAAATTATTAAACATGTCTAACCCCCCCTCCCCCTTCACACACATACACACCCTACTTCTATTTCAAACTCAGTATTTGTAAAGTTTATCTGAATACATGTATCTAGCATAAACATTAATTTAAATCAATTATTAAACAAGATTTGAATTTCTATAAATTACAATTGTGTAAATGTCCTGCTCTCTGTGTCTATATTTAGGGTAATGCATGTGGAGACTTATTTGTTTCCCATAATTAACTGCTAGTTCGAATAAATCTGTCTTCCTTTTTAATCCTTTTCTTTTGTATTGCTGTATTTTATCAGGAATTTTAGCTGAATCCTAATAGAAAAATCCCTAGAGAAGAAGGTATGATTCAAAATTGTCAAAACTGCAAGGATACATGACATAAAGTGTGGAATTTCACAATAATGGAAGAAAAAAAATGTAACACAAAATTCCTTGTAATATTATATCTAAATAACTTAGAACTTACAAGTGCTTATACAGTGTAATATTGTACAAAGTACTTAAGTCTTTAATTTAGCATGAGTATATGTATGCCTTTAACAGTATAATAGCAGTGTGTACCCACAATCACAACTGTATGCTGAATTTGTTGCACTAGATAGTTTTAAAGTTGCCATCTTATCTCATTGATTCATCACCCCATCTCCCTCATGACAGTTATCCCCAACCCCTCCACCCAATCAAAACATAATGTTGCCTTCATGTTTCACAGAAAAAATACTTTTCAGTCAAAGCATGCAACTATAAGCAAGAAGAATAAGCTTAAAACATGTACAATTTTGAGTATTATACTGTTGAAATATTACCTGTGCCAAGTTTATGCCAAGCTGCCATGATAACCAATGCACAGTTTCTAAGTTATACTAGCTAGAATATGCAGACTCCTTATTTTAAATTAGATCACAGTTTTCTCAATAAATCCATTAATCTGCAAACACAACTTCTTCTGTAAACACTAAAGCACCTGAGAAAAAAGTGTCTAAACAGACATGAATCCTGACTGAAAAATGAAGGTATAAAAAAAGAGTTTCATTCACACACCAGGAAAAAAATGTTTATCACAAGAAATTAATACTACACTCCACAAAGGGTGTTAAAAAAATATCCTTGTTGAATCAGCCGGACTCCATGAGGCTTAAGCATTTAAAAGAGACATGGTATACTGGTGACATGCAGCAGGTTAGATGGCTGGACTGTCACTTCTGATTATAAACCAATATTTGGTTTGGGTGACTTCACTGATGTTCAAGGAGGAAGACAATGTCTACCACATCCTGATCTAAACTCTTACATCATAACCACTGTGAGGGATGTATGTGTGTACAAACAAATAAAGGTCATCTGAGGTCATCCCAGATTTATAACACCCGATAAAGGTCATATTTATGTACACAGGTCATGATCATCCTATATACCTGTCACTCCAGGAGAGAGTGCTTAACTTCACTTTTAACATTATTCACTCCTAAAAAATACTTTGTTTATTTTTAAACTGGCTGGGTTACAAGTTCTTTTCTGGAAAGCATTCTTCATGTTTATACATCTGTTCTAACTGATCATTCAATGAGTTCCCAGAATAAATACAAAATTCATTTTTTTTTCTATATCCTCCAGTGTTTGATTACTAGTATGACACAGACAGTATATAGTATATACATGTATAACCATACAGAATGATGCATGAAGGCCAGCTGTTATAACTTGTCAGTCCTCCAGAAGACAGTGGCTATACACATGTATTTACCTTCCTACATGTATCATTATACAGAATGATGTAGACCAGCTGTTATAACTTGTCAATCCCTCAGAAGACAATGGCTATACACACTTGTTTACCTTCCTCCAGATCAATGAAGATGATTAAAATAAATCACAATCCACAGGCAATTCTGAGAATAACAGAAAAATACTGCATTATAATCAACAGCAGAAAAAATATTGTAAACAGTCAGCTGTCTACAGCTGAGCATGTGAAGTGCACTATAGTTAGCAGCAAAGCTGTGAGCACTTAATCTCTCCATCCTCTCTCTCTCTCTCATACTTAATTTCATTCAAAAGAAAACTTATGCCATGTAATATGTAGTCTAAGAGAGAAAGTCTTGTTCAACAGCAGTGCATTTGTATCACCACAATCACTAATAGACTTTATCTAAATAGGAACATGAGTCCAGCAATGACCAGCATTAGTTTATATTCATACATTTCTTCTCCATCTTATTCTTATTCATACAAGAAAAGGAAATTCCCAGAAGATTCAAGAAATCTCCAGGCCCATGGGAAGAAAATTTGTTTTTTTGTTGTTTTTTTTGTTTTTTATTTTTTTTTGGTGAGGGGATCAGATATTTTTCTAAATTTTACTATCTGATTCCAACAGCTGACTTCATTATAGTATACACTAAAAAAAAAAACAGTAATTAAGCTAGTCTTAATTAAGAGAATTAGAAAACTAGAATATAAATGCAGTACTGATCACTATAAACAATATCTTCAGTGAGAAGCTAAATCACTTGATACCAACATACATGTAACATGTATCTGATCAAATCCCACAAAGAAGTCAGAGTTACCTCCCTTTCTACAGTCACCAGAAAATGTTTCATCCATGTTCTTCAAAAAATGTTTTACCTCCAATTTTCAAATTCTATATTAACCAATTAAGACCTAAATAATACCCCACACTAACTCCTCTGTATTTCAAAATCTTCATACCTCCCTGACTCCACATCCCATATACTAGTAACTCATTCCCCCTCCCATGCATCCACACCCACCCACCCCTTCCTTCATCTGCTTTTCTCTTATTTCACTGAATTTTCACTAATATGTCCACTTACTGGAAAATATTCAAAACTTATCACAAAACTATGTCCCCGTGGTCATAACAGAAAAGTTTAAACAAACCCTCATTAGGCATGAGATTCATTCAATCATCATTCCAACATTACTATCTTCTCGAAAGTGAATTTCAGAGGATGAGATCTCCATTCTTGTATAACACATGTAGCTTATTCAATTGAAAAGGAACTAATATTCTATATGTAAAATATATTTAATATCTATTTCATTTACCTGGTGGGACAGGTGTTAACAATGAAGGCATCTTGATTGGACTGCAGTCCTCTCTTAAAATATTGGACAATGGACAGGGTGCTCTCAAAATAAATCCATGTTATAGTGAAAAACAGTGGCTAGTCCAAAGAACTATGATGTATCCCAGAAGAATAAACACATTTCAAAACTAATTCAGGTCAACAACACAGATAATTTGTTATATGAAGATGATGTATCTCCCTCTTACAACTCTATGTGACAGGTCACCCTGCACTGTAGGGAGGTTTAATTTTTGATACTGTTTGTAAACACTGCAATCAAAACAATTTCAATACTTAACAGACACCAGAAAAAACAGTCAGTAACCTTTATTCCACTAGCCTGCGCAAATTAAAACACATTTAATCCAAATGCTTAGATGACATTGAATATACCTTGAGCCATTCTAAACTAATAAAAACTCCAGTCTCTTAAAAAAATCACACACTTGTCGCATGATATACACCACCTCAACCAACATGTGTTGGAGTTATATAAATACGGGCATGAAACCTCTGCATGAATTGTGTGTGATTATGTATGTCTGCCCTACAATTAAGCATACAGAAACAATTAGTTCAATGCATTTCTGTTCATTGATATGAAATCAATGGCATACTGCCATCTTCCCCAAGGTTTCTGGGCCAAGTGCAATACTATCTAATTGATAATGCTCTATTGATAATGTATTGATAATTCAAATGACATATTTTTTACTTTAAAAAGGAAAAGGAGTGATAATAAAAATTTAAGTAACTTGGCCTTGCTGGTTGAATAAAATGAATCTCTATGTATACTGTTAACTGTACATATCAAGGCCTAAAATAAAAATTAATTTGTTTAAAGTTGCCTACCAACTCACTGAAAATGCACATGACCCATTAAACTTTTATTTAATACCCATTTTGTAATTTTATTTTTTTTTTCAATTTTTCAGATTATACCATTTCATCTTCGCTAGCTAAGGGTGACGATCCGCTCCTTATAATCCTCCTGAAAAGAGGAGAGGAGCGGATTGTCACCCTTGGCTAGCGAAGATGATACCAGTTGTGACAATTAAACCTTACGAAGAAACAACATGATATGTTAATCATGTTAATAATACTAACATAAGAAATTGAGAATATAATGTGACTCTATAGATCTAAAAATATCTATTCAATCCTCATTACTTTATGACTTACTGCCGTCATAGATATTTATAAAGATATATTCAAGCAGTGCAGATGCATCACTTTACTTTCCTTAACCGTTGCCCTTCATATATGTATAAACAGATAATGAACTGGCTTTCAAGATCTTGACAACAATACAAATTGAATGTATATCAGATCTAATATTGAAAATTAAGGAATATGTGACATCTGACAATCATAGTGCAACATATTAGGATGTATACAGACTACAGTATACATGTGTGATTGCTATAAGCTGTTCAAAATAAAATATTGGTTAGTCATATATAGTATTGTAACAGGAAGGGAGAAAAATGTATCATGGATGATTATACACAGCATCTTGCTTCACTTAACATACAGGTGCTCTAATCACTGCACTATATACTTAAAGCTAATATCCTGGCCTAACCTTTTATATCCCTCCCTCCTCAAAGACACCCAGAGTTCTTTCTGCAACAAAAATAATACACATAAATCTTGAATGTATGCAGTTTAATGTATCTTGATTCAGGCATTTGCATGGTTACAAAATTCATTATGGATTACATTAAATTTGTACATGTAAAACAGTAATGGAACAGAACACAGCGTAAAAAATTATAGATTTTATAGAGGGGGGGGGGGGGTCATAGCCATGCAGGTCTAAGTGTTTTCTTTCTATTACATGTACTGGTATTTTTGGAGTTTAAGGACCACCCAAAATCTTAAAATGATCATGTGTGCGTAAATAAAAATTTATGTATGCTATAGTAAAGCGTAAAAATCTGATTCACATGTTCTCATATGTTCTCAGAGGCAAAAAATTAAGGAAGGAGGATTTTATGTGGTGGTCATGTAACTTAAAGTTTGCTAGTTATAAAACCAGATAGATATAAAGCTAGGTTATAGGGCACTTAAATTGTCTTCAGCTTGCAATATTATTAATGTTTCTGAATAAAAAATCAAGATCTGAATTTTCTCCCTTAATCTTATATTAGATGCTATTGACCAGAATATGAAAAAGATACAAGAAACCAGTTGGTGCTGACATTAAAGATGGGACTGGTAATGGTATATGACAGTCAGGCATATATAGGTTCATTCACCAGTGGCCATATAGAGAACTGGTAAGCTGACCTGTTTAAAGCATGCACTGCTTGGTTTGTTCTAATCTAACTGGACATAAACCTGGTCTGATCTGTCACATTTTCCCCTTTCCTGTTACAATAGTATGGAGTATACTGTGGATATGTCATGGAAGAAAACTGCCTGAATTACATGACTGAATATTCTTTCTAAATTAGCTAGGGGAGTCCACACTGTGCCTCAAACCTACTACCCTAAGATAAATAAAGTGCCCCGCCACAGCATGATACGCCCGTCAAATATTGTTCAATAATCATGAATTGGTTAGGATGCAAGAAAATCAGGTAGCCTTGATTAACAGATTGACACAGATTTCAATTATCTATTTTCCATTTCTTATTATACATCGATCTCTAAGAGACTTACAGTGAAGGGATTGATTATAACAAATAATACTAGTGAGACATGACTGCAATTTGTGGCAAATATATATAAATTGAAATATAATGTTTTTTTTTTT
This sequence comes from Saccostrea cuccullata, assembly GCF_032062105.1. NCBI lineage: Eukaryota > Metazoa > Mollusca > Bivalvia > Ostreida > Ostreidae > Saccostrea > Saccostrea cuccullata. The sequence continues at coordinate 11,444 of NW_026921323.1, forward strand.
TTTTCAATTAACACAAGTATAATTAGTTTTAATCATATTGTACAATGCTTATTTAGTTTTAATCATACACTAAAACATCAATTTGTTTTAATTAATTACACCAATTGAAAGATCTTTATCTGGACTAGACATCAAGAACTCTTAATTAACACAACAACTATGAGGCCATTTCTTTTTGCCCAACTCTCAAGAGATAAATTAAGATAACTGCTGCACCAGATCTAGAGGTGCTCTTAGCTCCTGACAATAAACTCATTAATTTCTCTCTAATTTGACATGCAAATTTCTGCTATCAAAATTCTTCTTGACCAGTGCTTGATAATTAAGCCCATGGGACAAACTGAATTCCTATCAAAGCATAAACATTTGTTACAGATTGCTGTAAAGTATATAATGAAAAAATAAGTTTTTACTTAATTTAATGTTTTTTAATAAGGATACAACTATATTTTTACATTTTTTAGGATTATGAAATTTAGAATTTAAAAAACATAGTTTTTTAAAAAATTCATTTTGATTAAAGGTCACAGTGACCTTGAAATAGGCCGCGACACATCTTCTACTTTAGATGTATACTTTTGCTAAGTTTGAAAGCTTTAGGTCTAATAGTTTTCTAGTTATGAGCCAGACAGGATTTTTCCATATTTTGCTATAGTATCTTTGTTGCAAATATATAAAAATTGAAATATAATTTTTTTTTTTTAAATGAACACATATATAATTAGTTTTAATCATATTATACAATACTAATTTAGTTTTAATCATACACTAAAACATCAATTTGTTTTTAATTTCATTACAACTATTTAAAGATCCTTATCTGGACTAGCCATCAAGAACTCTTAATTAGCACAAGCAACTATGAGGCCATTTCTTTTTGCCCAACTCCCAAGAGAAGATCAGATCTAGAGTGCTCTTAGCTCCTGACAATAAACTCATTAATTTCTCTCTAATTTGACATGCAAATTTCTGCTATCAAAATTCTTCTTGACCAGTGCTTGATAATTAAGCCCATGGGACAAACTGAATTCCTATCAAAGCATAAACATTTGTAACAGATTGCTGTAAAGTATATAATGAAAAAACAAGTTTTTACTTAATTTAACGTTTTTTAATAAGCATACAACTATATTTTTGCATTTTTTAGGATTATGAAATTTAGAATTTGAAAGACTTAGTTTTTTTAAAAAATTCACTATAATTAAAGGTCACAGTGACCTTGGAATAGGCCGCGACACACCTTCTACTCTAGATGTATACTTTTGCCAAGTTTGAAAGCTCTAGGTCTAATAGTTTTCTAGTTATGAGCCGGACAGGATTTTTCCATATTTGGCTATAGCATCTTTATTAAAGGTCAGAGCGACCTACTTTTTGTGCGCGACACACCGTCTACCCAAGAAGTATGAGTTGACAAAGTTTGATAATCCTAGGCCTAATAGTATTCAAGTTATGAGCCGGACAGAAATGGACAGACGGACAGACGGACAGACGGACGGACGGACGGACACAAAGCCTATAACATAATACGTCCCGTCTTAAGACGGGCGTATAAAAATACCCACCTACTGTGCTAAACGGTTAAATAATTTAACCCACTAGATAATGCTAATGACCTTATGACCTAGTTAGAATGATCTAACTGTGTCTCGGTACAAGCCCTCACCACAGTTAGAATATGTCCCATATACTTGCAATGTAGCAAATCGGAGCGGATCTGCTCCGAAATGATTTTGAAGAATATAAAAGGATTGGCACTGGAAATAACTACCAAATTAATCAAAACAAACTTTTTGAGATTGCTTATGCCTTTTATCCTAGAAAATAATCCATCTAAAGACGAAAATCCAATTAATTTTCTCAACGTTTTTCTCTCGCTTCAAATTTACCTGCCATGTTTACATTCGGAACTCTCTAGATTGTTTGTAGTAAATGCACTGAGTTATAGTGAGTACGAGTTATCGCCCATGTTTCTTTTGCTACATTACGAATACATGGAACGAATTCTATCGTTAAACCAGGTCCGTAGGACAATATCATTTTAACGATAGAACATTCTATCTATAAATGACCATGCCGGCCTTGATCTTCAAATTTATTTACAATACTCTTAAACTGTGCTAAAGTGTATATATTGTATGAGAAATCTAAATTATCAAAAAAAATTATAGTTTCAAAGTAGGTTACTGACAAATTTTGTATTTATGACATCACAAAATATTCGGATTTTCTACTAACTTTCAGAAAGAGAAAAAATATACAAATTTTGCTCAATTTTTACTATAAAAATAATAGAGCGCAGGTCTGCTCAAGAACAATATTTACAAATTTCATTGATATAATTATCATTCTACACACAATATTTAAATATAGAGCTTGAGCAGACCTGTGCTCGGTGAGTTTTGATCAAAATATTGACGTAATATACACCATTTTCCATATATAGGGTTTTCATTTTTTCCAGACTGCTCAATAGGCATCGTCCCTTGGTGCCTTATGCTGCCAGGCCAACAAAATATATACCGGTATATAAACTTCTTGTAATAATATGACTATTAATAATAATAATTTGATTAATAACTTGTTTGCTATTATCTGCCAGGTCATTGCAGTATAAGGGAGCTTGGTATTTTATTACTTACTTCCTTTCTTCATATTGTATTATTATCATTATATTATATATGTAAGGCTTATATTTCATTGTGAACTACCCTGTATATCAGTATTTCAAATCTGAGAACTTTTACTTGTGAGGATCAAGTCAATTTTGCTTTGTAATAATCATGATTATATTGTTGTTTCTTAATTGTATATGCCCCCAGAGGGACCTTGATTGGTGAATAAATAAATATATAAATCAAGGACATATATGGTTTTATATGTCTCTGTATAAATATAGTCAGAAAATCATGGAAATATTTTAAAACTTACATCAATTTTCTGATGTCATATCATCAAACATATGATGACATGGCTTATGTTAATATTCAGTGCTTTGAAGTCTGCAGATATCCTCCTGTTTTAATACATAATTATATATTTCTACATCAAAGTTTGATTTGGGGGGCAAATATTGGTCATTATGACATTTATACTGCATAAAGTCCTTAATTTGGGCACTCTAAGTAAAAGCTTTTTTTTAAATAAAATAATTCTCAAAACACATATACTTATATACATTTATATGAATTTATAATTTAGGCGTAATTATGGTTGAATATGTCGTATCGCACTATGACCAGTCCACATTTTTTGCTTTCCAAATCTGGTCAAGACCAGATTTTCACATGTTGTAATTTGGCAAGATTATCAAACATTCACACAAACAAATTATCATCATCATGACATAATATAATGACTTACTATGTAAATAAATTATTATCACACTGAAATTATATCTACAATAGTTGTGGCAATCAACTTATTATCTGTGTCTCTGATGCAAGTGCTCGTGATTATTTGCAACAGAGGAAATTCGAACTGTAATTTTCAGCCATGACTTATTGACACCATTAACACTCACATCCTTTTATTTGTCCCCTCATACAATTAACTGATGTTCTATAGATATGGAAAGACATCCTTACCTTTATTCAACATCGGGACACTTTCTTTCAGTGCCATGCCAGTGCATTTAGTTGGACACGCGACTTGATCACGTAGTACACAGATCCGGTTCAACAAAAACGCTAGTTGTGGCTATCAGTTTGAAATAAGTTCTTGAGATATTGTGTATTTCGTACACACATAGATATATTTAAGGTGAGAGCATTTAACGTTTTAATGCCACCTGGTTCCAACCCCAACAGACCCCAGTTTGAGTGTAAAAGAGTGTGAAATATTCTCTGAATACCATTGATCAAATTGGGGCAGTTTGGTATTCTCTTCAGCTGTTCAGAGAACTGAGTGGGGAGTCCACACTTGTTTCGTATACAGGGTACCCCCTACTTAAAATATAAGTAGGGATACCCCGTATACCAAGCAAGTGACTGTGGGGGAGTCTAAGGATTTCGCCTACATGGATGCACAGGCACTGGAAGCCAATTAATGTAAATATTGAGTATGTGCATATTGTTTAAGCACATCCCGAGTCTCAACATGGTCAGTACATTAACTTCTAGTGTCCTTGCATCCATCAGGTTCAGTACAATCTCTTGATTTAGCTAAATAGCTATATAGCTTTATTAAGCTATTCAAAATAGCTTTATTTAGCTATTTATAAGTAAGTTTTCGTGAAAATGTTTTTTGTTAGAAATAAACATGATAAACAAAAAGTCACATGTATATGTTCTATTGGCTATCAAAAAATCCAACCAAAATCAATGAAAATTCTTCTAACATATTGCACATTGTTGCAGCTTTTGATGAATACTTTTATGCAAAAACAGAATTTCTATTGTTATAGAGTATAACTGTCCACTTCCCTGTGTGGGTAAAGGCATGGATAAGTATGATTGCTTTTCATTGTGCTGAACTGTTACCAATCAATTATCTTGTTGACCATGATTGGTCTCCTTTATCTGTTTACAATTTCATCACAGAATTAACTGTATCAATTGCTTAATATAGCCCTGAACTTGTAGAACTTGAGTACAAAGCCTCTGAAGGAGACGTAATTGGATGAGTGAGTTTTACAAGGCTTTGCATTATTTTCAGAAGAGTTCAAGGTTGAATGTCGATCATCACCACACCAAATTGCGAATATTTGTACCTGCTGAGAAAATTACATGTATAAGAAAAAAGTGTGTTAAAATAGCTAAATTAAGCAATTCTGAGTGAATAGCTTAATAAAAGCTATATAGTCACATAGCTAAATCAAGAGATTGTTCTGGACCTGTCCATATAGGTGAAAGCCTACCACTTAGTGGTAGTTGATTCAGCAAATCATTTCATGATTAAAATAGCATTCAATCATATTCATATACCCATTACTTGGCCACACAACCTACAAAAGTGCATAGTAGTTTTTAAAAGTTTAAAGGTTGAGATCCAAAAAGCAACAGAGTCCATCTGCAAGGTGCATATAGGTTCTAATAAAGACAAATTTTTGTTTTGAATTTTTTAAGTTTATAAACTTGATTTTAAAAAAAATTACATTTTGCACAGTGCAAGTTCATTTCATGGTATACACTCACAGTTACAAGAGTTATTTCCCTTGTTGTGGATCAACTGGCATGAGGCACATGCAGCTGCAGATCAAGCTTTACATGTAATTCTTTGGGGAAGAAAAAATGTATACAATGCATTCAAAAGGGATTGTTTGTAAAATATATCATGTACCAGGTAGACATGACAAAATAGAGGGCTATAATCTTATAACAATGTACAAATATGTTTTAAAATATTGTATAGAATTTTTTTGAAATATATGATTATGAATTACTGGTTCAGTGGTTGTGGGGTGGAGAATTTAATATATACCGATAGTTAAAATGTTAATTTTACCTTTATGTTTGTAATAACATCAATTTCTAATTGTTTAATTCTAGTTATTTTGTTTTGATAGGATGGCAGCTCTACAGCTGAGATGTAAGACCAAGACAGGACAACACATCCTTACAGGGCTAAACCCGACCTCACAGATCAGTGAGCTGAAAGACAAGATTGTGGAGGTCACCAAAATCCCCAGGGCCGCCATCACCATCCGGCAGGGGTATCCTCCAAAGTCATAGACATTAGTGATGATCTAGTTCTACTGTCCTCGTTATCATTCAGGTCAGGGGATACCCTAATCGTGGAGGAAAATCGTAAACACCAACAGGAAGTCCAGCAGCAGCAAACACATGAAATAGATAATGTAATTCAGAAACAGTCAATGAACTCTAAAGGAATTCTAATGAGAAAGGTTGTGCCAGCAGATAATTCATGTTTATTCACAAGCATTAATGCTCTTATGAACAAGGGTGTTGTAGATCTTTCATGCTCGAAGGCCATGGGAGAGATCATTGCTGGTGTGGTAATGAGTGACCCTGTTAATTTCTCAGAGGCTTTCCTGGAAAGACCAACAACGCTTACTGTCATTGGATCATGAACCCTGGTTCCTGGGGTGGGGCCATAGAAATTTCTATCCTTTCACAGTATTTCAATGTAGAGATTGCTGTTGTAGACACACAGAGTTGTCGAATAGACAGATTTGGAGAAGACAAAATGTACAAGGAGCGTATATTTGTGATCTATGATGGTATTCACTATGATCCTTTAATTATGGAGCCACTAGATCCCAGCCTTCCCGTTCAGACAGTATTTCCTACAAATGATGCCTCAGTTCTTGCTCAGGCTATGGAGATAGCGTCAGAAGCCAAAGCTTCTCGACAATTTACAGATGTAGGTAACTTCTCCATAAAGTGTCTGGTGTGTCAGAAACTTCTCACCGGTCAGGGGGAGGCCCAGGCCCACGCCAAGGCCACCGGACATATCAACTTTGGAGAGGTTTGATGTTATGTAGGGTTACTCAGTAAACTGCCAAAACATGCATGTTAAATTGTGTTTAAAATCATCACAATTTTACATGTACATTGGTACCTATGGTATTTGTGGCTTGCTTGTCTTGGATACTTTTCATTGGGATCTGGAGACTGATCTATGACTGACCATCAAAATATTTAGACTACAGCTTTACAGATTTCATTTCAAGTTTGAAGTATTTACTCCACTTATTTACTTAAGGGCATCCTCAGATCTGTACAATGTTTAAACCACTTCAGTGAATATGGTGAATCTTTAATGTGCCCATGCTTAATTACAGGTGCATACCAAGTCTAAGTCACTCAGTAATGCTTAACACACAGTGCCAAGGATTTCCATACATTCTATCAATGCAATTGTCTTTAATTGACTAGTGTACATGTATTTGTGCATTCTGACATGTTTGAAAATTAATATACATGTTATGTCAAATACATGTGTGATACTTGCTTTCATGTTTTATATTATCTGATGAAGGACTGCCTATTTTGTTTACCTTATACAGTATGTAACTAACAGCACTGCTTGTTTTTATTTTAGTCTACCTCAGGTTTTTCATATTAATTTTCTCATAATTTATAATGAATAAAAACAAGCACAAAAATGATTTCAATTCTAATGATTATTTCTTAGCTCACCTGAGCCGAAGGCTCAAGTGAGCTCTGCTGATTACATTTTGTGCGGCGTCCGTCTGTGTAGCTAAGTCTGTCTGTCTGTCTTCTCAAGAACCACTTGACCAATTTCAACCAAACTTGCCACAAAGTATCCTTGAGTTAAGGGGATTCAAGTTCCTTTAAATGAAGGGCCACACCCCATTCCAAGGGGGCGATAATTAAAAATTTACTTTATTAGTGAAAAATTAATGTCATCTTTTAAAAATCTTCTTCTTAAGAACCACTGGGCCAAGAAAGATGAAATTTTTGTTGAAACATCCTCAGGTACATGTAGGTTAAGATTCAAATTGTTCATACCATGACCTTGGGGGTTAGGGAGGGCCA